>NC_039359.1:47011981-47311981 GCF_003573695.1 Papaver somniferum
TTGAGGTGTCCCTTAACCAACATTGAGAGTCCAAATAACATGTGTCCTCCGGTTGCAAATAACATTTTTTCGAGCCAATTCTCCAAAAACGTTTATTTCCTAAAAATACCTACAAACAAGTTTATTAGTGATAAAATGAGTCCCAGCTAATGTATTTATGGGTGAAATTGTGTCGCACTTTCGTGCTCATCAAATTCCCCCACACTTTCATTTTGCTAGTCCTCGAGCAAAAAAGAAAATTGACCCGCTTCACAGCTGGTCATATAATGAGAGTGAAAGAGAGACCCGCTACACAGCTGGTCATATAATAAGGTAAAGAAAAAGAGGCCCGCTACACAACTGGTCATATAATAAGATAGAGAGAAAGAGACCCGCTACATAGCTGGTCATATATTTTTTTTAGACCCGCTACACAGCTGGTCATATAATGCAAGGAAAAAAAAAGAAAAGACCCGCTACACAGCTGGTCATAACCCTAACAATTAATTTTATTTTATTTTATATTTTTCATTTTTTTTAGACCCGCTACACAGCTGGTCATAGTATACCTACAAACCAACAATAGACCCGCTCAACAGCTAATCATGATTTGCAAGGAATTTCCTGAAAAAATAAAGTAAAAAGTTAACCGCTCTCCCCTACACTTAAACATTACATTGTCCTCAATGTAATTGAGTCATCCAACGCAAAAATTAAGACGGGAAATTCAAAAAGTAAACGAAAATAAATAAAAGTAAATATACCTACTGGAATGTATAAAAATGGATCCCCAAAAATTAACAGCCCGAAAATTTGGGGAACAACCCAAACTACAACATTTACAGATGACAGCTTCACACTTATGTTATAACGATGCAGAGACACTGAAACTATCAAAAACAGACACTTACCTCCAAACCAAGTTTTTACAACACAAGGAAGTGTGTAAAGAACATAACATGGGGATTCTATGGGGACTAGGGAAACATCAATTGGTTCATGCACGATTTCTGGAACAGGAAAATCCTCCGGGTATTTAGACACAAAGTACTTCAACAAAATTTTAGAAGCACACAATTCTAACCCTAAATTAGGTAACTTTTGGAAGTCTAGGGGACTAGAAACAACCTCTAAATTCAATGAATTATCTTGTGAGATAGATTCATCTATGGAATTAGGCAAATCATCTACACAATCATCCACAGGGTCATCTACAAATTTTGTCTGGAACAAAGGGTCACTAAAAGACTGATCATCATCATCATTAAATAATTTTTGGCATTCCCTAATTCTCAGTCTTTGTTCCAAACTAGGTAATGTGTATTTGTAATACTTCTCATATATCATTAAAGGTGATTCTTCACTTACCACATGTGGAGTATAAACTCCATACTATTTCCTACACTTATATTCAGCAAGCGTCATCTCAGATGAGGTTTCCTGATAATTTCACTTTCTACGCTTATATTCCGCCAGCGTCATCTTAGATGACGTATCCCCAGAAGAAGTCATCATCCTCAAAATGTCCCTGAAAAAAATAAAAAAAGAAACGTATAAAAAGGAAAAAGAAAATCTAAAATAAATTGAGAATACTATACAAAATAAAAAATAAACCTAAAAATTAATCTAAAAACAAATCTGCGTCGGCGGCGCCAAAATGATGAGGTTTTTTGATTTGTTGTAGTAATAAAGATTCGAACTCTGAGACTTGTGAAGATTAAATTTAAAAGTTTAATAAAAGCGAGAGTTACTGGGACTAGGAGTTCACCAAATTCATATCATAAGGTTCAATTATTTATTCTTCAGCAATTATAGATCAATGAATAAAAACATGGACTCTTATTTTTTCCAAGGTAGATTCTCAAAAGATTAGTTGTAAATCCTAAGTATGGGACATCAAAACATCCAAGCAAGCATGATCCATCAAATTAAATGACAACCAATTAATTCAAATCAGAAATCAATTTTAATTAGTGCAAAAGTCAAATAGAGAATAAAATAAATTCACCCATGTATGAAATTCGGATTCATCCGTCGACCCAAAGTAGGGTTTTAACTCCTTATATTGTAGACACGCTCAATATTCATTTTTATTGCTCAAACGTGTTTACAAGAGGTGAAGAGATAAGAAAACTGAATTTCACAACGCTGTAAAGCCGTTACAAAACTGTTACCATGAATATTACAGAAAACTATTATTTTTATCTGTCGCAGAAAACTGTCGTTCCAGGTAGAAACAGTGACAGTTTTAAACGACAGACTACAAGCGTAGTCTGTTCTTCTTCTTTTTCTTTTCTGCAGCAGCAGAAAAATCTGCTATACAACCCTCTGTTCTTCTCCTAGTCACTCGATACCCATCTATGAAGCCTGTAATGCCTTTTTATAGCCAACTTCACCTCCAAATTTTTGAGTAAATGTGAATATCTTCTCTTTATTGCTCCCGGGAATAATTTCCTTTCCTTTGATGTCGACACAGTTAACACGTTCAGTTCTCATCCATGCTGACGTTAAACAAGAAGCATCCACAAGCAATTCTTCCAAAAATACACCCTTCATTAAAACAGAATATCTCCGGTTTATTTTGTTCCCTGTAATCTTCCAAAGACAACAAGAATTCCCAATATATCTTCTTCTATGTGCTACACTACACTTCCACACGTCTCTGAGTTGGCAAAGAAATCTCATAGATATAATAAAATCAATTAGGGAAGATATTCTCCCTTAACATTCACGTAACTCTCGTAGGATAACTACCCGTAATACTCTCTCTTCCCTATTTTGTTCCAACCGAAGAAATATCCTTTGATTATCGAATCTAAAGCAGTTACTACCTTCTGTTGACCGTGAAAACTCGTACTCAATCAAATACAAAAAGAAAATCTCACCAAATCTGCTCGAGTTCAATGCAGAAAGTCCTACCATCCACGTACTCCCTTGTTTCCTTCTCTCGACGAAATAGCCAAATTTAATCTGTTTAAACGGACATACCAACCTTGTTTAATCAAAATAGGATATTCTATGCTAATTTCAGCTATTTAATCTCCTTCAAACCCGTCCATAAATCCATTCACAAACTTCGCAGGTGAGAACTTCTTTTCCCGCCATTTTCTGATTTTGAATTTTGGAAGAAGATGTCCTCCCCCTAGTCCTGTGCGGGTGTCCCTTTATCACTTGACTTATGGGGTGTAAATAGTAAGGAAGGTGTCCCTTATCCGTTGAGGTGTCCCTTAACCAACATTGAGAGTCCAAATAACATGTGTCCTCCGGTTGCAAATAACATTTTTTCGAGCCAATTCTCCAAAAACGTTTATTTCATAAAAATACCTACAAACAAGTTTATTAGTGATAAATGAGTCCCATCTAATGTATTTATGGGTGAAAATGTGTCGCACTTTCTTGCTCGTCAAGTACTATCTCTGATAAACGTGTCGCCAAAAATAAAAGTTTTATCTCGTCAAATTCTATTAAAGAGAAAGTTTCTTCAATCTCGAATATAGACGAACCTTGTGTTCTGATGAGACAAACTAACATCGATATGTGTGATCCCGATTACCCTTCAAACGAGAGCTTCTCTGGAAATGAACGGGATTTAGCTGAAGAGAGTGAAGTGATTCTAAATATTGTTAGAATTCAAGATGATATATTTAATCGGTTGAAGCACCATGTCAATAGTCTTCTTGGTGTAGTAAGTGATTGCAAATCCAAAGGTAATGCTGAAGATCAGTATTCGTGCACGACTCTTGAGGCTAGTCTCAAAAAGGATGCCCAAAGCAATCCAATATTCCAAGTACTTCTGAAACAACTAACTGGGTAGTTTATTTATCACCAAGCATAGATGAATACTATATGGATTTATGATCAGAAGTAAAAACGGAAGACCATTCTGGTAAAAAGGATGTGCCTGAAGTCTCTATCACTCAAGGATGTTGCACATCAAATGGAGGGAAGAAATCTTCTAACGAGGATATTAAGACTGTACTATCTAACCATTCGAATGATCAGAAAGTATGTCTTGTTTGTGAGACAAAGAGTTCTGTTAAGCGAAAGGGAACCTCTAGGATGAAGAAAAACTCCTTTGTCCAACTTCAACACACTTTATACTTAATTCTTAAGGGTGTAACTGACATTCGTATTACTAAACCAATTGGTTTTCGTACCTACCCTGTGTATATTACCGGGAAAGTCAGTTCAACGAGTTCCGCGAACACTCAAGAAAAAAACATACGTCTTAATAAACATCGTCTAAAGGAAGATCGAGTTATGGTCTCTGGAAATAACTCTTCCCTGGTAAGAAAGGAAGTTCAGAAGAAAGAAGAAAAATTGATGAAATGAGAGATAATCTGAAAGAGAGAATTAAAGGGTATAAAGAATTCTTCAACAGGTTGTCTTCCTCCTCAAACCAAAATTCTTCTGGTAAGAACTCAAACTATGTCTCGTATTTTGACGACAATAAGTTTTATGATAATTTCTCACATAAAAGGGAATCCCTCTCTAGATTCAGGAGGAAAAATAGACTTGATCATAAACAAAAATATTTTAATGAGCTTAAAGCTCATACTTGTGCTAATTAATCACAAGGGGTAAAGAACTTACTCATAAAAATCATGTTGAGTAAGATGTGTCATTTTCAGGTATACCTTAAGCATACTACTTCTGGTTAGTGAAGTTATCTTCTTATCGTCTATAGCCAAACTACTGGTCTGCAGAAATGATTGCTTATAGTATTTTTTTTTTATGTTTATTAAAATAAAACTTTTGTTTGAGTTTTTTCGTGGGTCAAGTTTGTTTTCGCACGGCTACCCGTTCCGGCACGAGACAACTGTTTGTAAACCCTAAAAGTCCTCCTTCCTTAAGAAACCCTTAAATATCCGACCTATTGAGTTTCAAAAGTCACGTTCGGATACTCTAGGTTTGTTTAGAATGTCGTCTTCTTCCTCGTCTTTCTATGGTGGTCTTGCAAGGGGATTCCTTGACAAAGGTTTTGTTATTGAGTCCAAGAAGAAAAGAACCTTTGTAGATGAAGATCATCCTAACTCTTCATGTTATTTTGCTTACGTTCATGAGGATGCTGAAAAGTATGATATGATTTCTGCTGAAGTTGTTCATGAATTTCTTAAGTACTTTGGGGAAGCAAAAGAATAGCTCATTGTTACTCTGAAAAATCTTGATGCATTGAAAACTGAGTTGGAAAAGGTTACTGCTGACCTTGGTCTCATAAAGTCTTACATAAATGATCTTCGCAAAGAGAATAACCTCTCTAATGTTGCAATGAATGTTGTTGTTCACAAGCTCAAAGACCCGTTGTCTCATAAGGATTCTGAAGCGTCCATATGATCTTAGTTTGTGTTCGGAATAGCACTGGAGTCTGTGTTCCTTTAGCTTGTTTTACTGCCTAGTATGTCTTCTTTTTGGTTTAGTTGGAAGAATAACTAGTTCTGGAATAACAATGATTGTGACTACACATAGCTATTATTTTTCATCTTCTTGTTCTTTTTTTTTAGGTTTATTTGTTTAAATTCTAAAAACTATTTGGAAGATTGTGTACGCTCAGGCTTTAGGAAAAAGTTTTTTAGTTTGTTCTTTTATGTCTACCAAATAAAAGAAAGGGTTATTATCGACAATTATACTCTTTATAAAGTTTGGAGTTTGACGTCCACGAACCTGTTTAAAGGTTTCGAACCCTACATTCCTTTTTCCTCTATGATGTCCTTTTTATCTTAAGACTGCTTTATGGGATTGTGAATTCCACTCACAAAAATCAGTTGGTTATAACTGTTCTCTGTAGCATCATGTTTTTGGATGGAAAATATGTCAATATGATTGTTAATCCACCAATCAAGGAAAAAGAGAAATCTCCATTAACTCCTTCGTTAAAAAGAAAGAGGAGGAATACAAGAAAGCCAAGGGATGTCCCTTCTAACTCTCAGAAGTTTTCCGATGTTCTTGATGAGTTGAAGGATGTAATAAAGGAGATTAGTGAAATAAAGGCTTGCGTTTTAAGATCTTTGGAAATTCCGAAGGCCCTAGTTCGACATCATCAGCCAAGACGATTTTTTGGTATTGACTCCTTCCTCCACGAACCTTATATTCCAATGGATGTTGACATCAAGGAGTTCTGGAATGATAATAAATTTCTCAAAGATATTGTTGCCGAATATGTCTTCTTTTTGGTTTAGTTGGAAGAATAACTAGTGCTTTGAATAACGATGATTGTGACTACACATAGATATTATTTTCATCTTCTTGTATTACTTTTTAGGTTTATTGGTTTTAAATTCTAAAAATATTTGGAGGATGATGTTTTGCAGTATTAATCTTTATGATTTGTTATATTGCAATTTGTTATGGGATATTGAGGTTTACGACCGTGAACTATACTTGTCCCATACTTTTTCAAAAGTAAAGTCGTTCGTGATCGGTATTCACGTATTGATAAAAGAATGAATGGACTTTTGACAAATACAAAAGTTAAGCCTATACTGTCAAACATTTGATGGAAGATAGGTTAAAATCTTTTGTTTTCAAGGATTATGTCTATTAATATCGTTATGCAAATAGTGGTGTAAAATAGAATGAATCCTTGTGTATTTCGCAGTATTGAACATCCATGATCCATATTCTATGTATTATTGTGAGGATCCGTAATGTATCTTATGTTGAGCACTATACAACCAAGTTGATTATTTCTAGCTTAGTTGTTGTTCTGTGAGATATGTTATGTTGAGCATGTTGAACTAAATTAATCATCTTGTTTGGCTATTTAGTTATTGCTCTGTAAGTTTTCTTATGTCGATCATGTTGATTACTTTTGTGATTAGTTTGGTTGTGTATTCCAATTAGATTAATTATGGGTTCTCTTGTAATTAATCTAGTTGGGTATTTTCGTGTCTTCATAAATTTTCTTATGCTGAGCACAATCAATTGAATTGATCACCTCTTGTGTTAATTTGATTACGTATTCCGATTAAATTAATCATGGGTTTGCTTGTGATTAATTTGATTGAGTTTTTGGATATAGAAAATCATTCTTATGGTTTTTGGTGTCCAATAAAAATCCTTATTTTCTTTCGAAATTAAGGTCGCTCTTGTTGTTCTTTCGGGAATGACATCAAATGGGGGGAGAGTTCTTTTGAACTTGCGCTTAATGGCCATATCTTGAGGGGTGTGCGGCTGTGGAATTTTAGAGGGGTTATCTTGTATCTTTAAGCTCCTTGATGAATGCATTTAGCTTCGGCTTTATGATTGCATATAAATTAGTTGGTATGTATTTTTCCTTTTGTCATGAAATGTCTCTCTCGTAAATTTCATTATGATCCCGTTCTTGTACCTTTGCCAATTTTATTGACAAAAAGGGGGAGAATTAATATGTATTTCACACTACAAATACATATGGTTTTTGGATCATTTTTAAGGGGGGGTGATTTCCATGTGAGATGGAGTATTGACTAATTGGGAGTGATACATATCACCATAGTATTATTGTTGAAGCTATGATACAATTGAACTCTGACTCTGTGTAATAATACTATGATACTGTATAATAATGATCGAGAACAATGTTTTCTCATTGTTATAGCTACGGATCTTCAACAACAGTGATGCTAAACTTACAACTTTTGTATTCCATATGTATTTATAGTTTTGTCACTAAAATTGACAAAGGGGGAGATTGTTAGAGCATTGCTCGGTCGAACTCACATGCGTTACTATCTCAAGCATGTTTTTCAATGTTAGTGATCAAAACTATAAGTATTGATTTCTAGTCTATAATAGCTAAATCTCGGACTAGGATAGAAAGTATAGTTGAGCTCAAGGACTTCATGGCGATTCATCATACAAGTAGAAGAACTACTCAAGGAACCGGTGGAACTTCTCGGCAAAAAGGTATGTGAAGACTTGAACGTATCTATCACTCAAAATTTTATCTACTCTATCTCCTACTCTTTCAGACAAGAAGTCGTATGCCATATATATATACTTTGATTATACACATTTGGTATTTCGAGCCGAGTATACCTCACCTATCTATATCTTGAAATATGAGTTGGTAATGTTTTCGCTTTAACCAAGTTTATCTTTACCATGTGACGAAAGTCATGATATGTTTCAATCATCTTGAAAATTGCTTTGACGAGAAATGGTGTAACAACTACATAACGTCCTCTAAGAATGTTTCAACGATTGAAATGAGAGTTTAGATTACATAACCAATGGTGGACATAAGCATTGTTATGGAAACACATTTATGTATAAGTCTTATTCCTTGAACCAAAGTTTGAGAACTTTGTTGATCAAGAGAACCGGAAGAATGGCGTGAGCCAAGTCCGCGAACTCAGTTCACGAACTGCCGAAGTTCTCAAACCCGAGATTTCTGCTGGAGTTGAAAAACTATTTGCGTGAAACTAAGTCCGAAAACTCATTCCGCGAATCCAGTCCGCGAACCGGCGAAGTTCTCAAAGCCGAGAATTTCTGCTGGAGTTTGTAAAATCTCCCGGTAACTTAAGTCCGCGAACCTAGTCTGCGAACTTGAGAAGGTTATATATCTGAAGATGATTTCTGAACTTAAACTTAAAAAAACTAAGGAATGCAGTTTGCAAACCGTGGATATAAAAGTTCATGAACCGATTCGAGTGAATCAAATCATCTTTTCTTCAATTGTGTCTTGTGTCGTACATGAGATTTCCTTGCAATTGAAAAACTCTCTAACTAGTTAATTTGAAATCATTTGAACTAGTTATGGTGAAGAATAACGTGGTTGATATAGAATGCTCATATGACTAAGCATCTGGTTAACTATTGTTGCACCAACAAGTGCATACGTTTGGGTACGGTTAACAAACCTAAAAGCGTGCATTTTCAAGTGTGTGTAACAAGCTAAGTTTTCGATCTAACGGTTGAGAAATATTAGCTTGAATCTAAATCAGCTTTTCATCTAACGGTGGATATTGATTTCTTTGTTACCAAGGTAACTTAATTGCAAACCCTAATTTGAAAGACTATATAAGGGGAACTCTAATATCTGTCCAAAACTAATCCCCACACCTCATGTGTGATACTAGTTTGCATACTAGAGTCGGTTATCCTTTAACCTTTGATTTTCTTCTTCTAAAAGCAGGTTGACGACTTAAAGACTTCATTGGGATTGTGAAGCCAGACCGATACTACTTTTATCGTAGTTGTGTGATCTGATCTTGCATCTTCTATCGTACGAGTACAATTAGATTGATTGGCTTGAGATTTATATCTCTGATAGGCAAGATATAAAAAGTAATCACAAACATATTCATCTCATTGTTTGTGATTCTGCAACATTTTGTTTCGCTACCATACGATTAAGATTGTTGTGAGGTGATTGATAACTCTAGGTTGTTCTTCGGGAATATAAGACCGGATTATCAATTGGTTCCTGTTAACCTTGATTATTATCAAAAGACTGAACAAAACCTTTTAGGGTTTATCTGTGGGAGACAGATTGATCCTTTCATAGACTTATCTGTGTGAGACAGATTTTTTTATTGTCAAGTCTTCGACTTTGGGTCGTAGCAACTCTTAGTTGTGTGTGAGATCAGCTAAGGGAATCAAGTGCGTAGTATCCTACTGGGATCAAAGGCGTAGGGAGTACAACTGTACCTTGGATCAATGAGGGACTCATTGGGGTTCAACTACAGTCCAGTCCGAAGTTAGCTTGGAGTAAGCTAGTGTCTGTAGCGGCTTAATACAGTGTGTTTTCAACCTGGACTAGGTCCCCGGGTTTTTATGCATTTGCGGTTTCCTCGTTAAAAAAATTTCTGGTGTCTGTGTTATTTCTATTTTCGCATTATATTTGTTTATATAATTGAAATAATATATGTTGTGCGTTTGAATCAATCAATTGGAAATACGACCTTTGGTTGTTGATTGATATTGATTGATCCTTGGATATTGGTCTTAGGTACCATCCAATTTATTCCTTGTATTTGATTAGAACTCGCAGTGCCTGCTTGAGTAAATCAAATCAAGAAGAGAGATATAAACTCGTTGATATACTTTTAATTGATTGAGTCTTGTTGATTCTCTTAAAAGTATATTCGAGTTTGTACATACAGATTGCTAAGAGAAATATTGGGTGGTGTTGTTAGACCCTCGCTTTTTCAGATGCAACCCCATTGAACTCATATATGTTGTATGTCGATGGTACACGGTCTGAATCTTTGTACCCCATGGTTATAAATGCATGATAAAAGAGTATGTCGACTGAGATCCCCGTATCCACCAGGATTCTGTCTATTCCCCAGATTTTCTCTTTCGTGACTTCTTCGTCCTCCCACTTTGAGTATCTCCTAAAATTTAAGGTTACGACCAACGGTTCTGTGTGCGAAGCTCATCCTTCTGGTGCATCCTTTGCTGAGAATGTTATCTCCCTCTTTTGCCACTCTTCTAATGGCTCCTTCTTCTCCACACTGAATATCTCATTCCCTTCGAAGTCCCTCTTATGCACTCTTTTGATTATATCACTACAAGAAAATCACTCTGTAGCCACACCACCAATTAGGGGGTATGCTGAAAAATGTTTATATTGCCAAAGTTATATCATGTTGTGTCAACATCCGATTCCTAGCCACATGGAAACCACTGGTGACGCAAAAAGTTTAGCTTTTGCCGCAGCAAGGTCTGGTGTGCGGAAAAAAGACAGTTTATTGCTGCGGTTCATGTTATACATGTGGCAAAAACGTATTAATATATTTTTATTCTTCATAAAATGGAAAGAAAGAGAATTAAACGTATTAATATATTTTTATTCTTCCTAAAATGGAAATAAAGAGAATTAATATATTCTGAGGAGTCAAAGTCTAACCCCACGTATACACCATTTACTACATATGACTTCTCCGGTTCTCATTCCCTCTTTCTCTCTTTAACAACTCTGGTTCTCTTTCTCCCTTTTACGGGTTGAGATCCAAAAAAAGACTTCATATTTTGTTGATAATCAATGGTAATCAAATTGCTAAAGAAGTTTTCGAATTTTTGATTTCGTTGCCGCTTGAGAACTTAAGCTATTCAATTATAGTGTTGACCAGTTCCACTTCAAGAAGATTAACTTGATTTGGTAGGAACTAAGTGAAAATCTTGTGATTATTTAATTTCTTTAAGGTTTGATGACTGTTAGCGAAATAGTTCGCAGTGTATTCAACAATTTTACAAATTGTTTATTTGTAATCTAATTTATGTCCACGGGTTTGGTAGTTTACACTAAAATATATTAAGTGTTTCTTTAAATTTAGATTGATAGTGTTTTGACCTTTGTTTGCTTCCCTTCATTTTTCGTTTTTTAACCAGTTTAATAAACCCTGTTGATCTACAGCTCTAGTGTATTTTGCTAATCAATTGTTGGGATATTTCCATTGCAAGGTAATTTTCATCTTCTAGAAATACATGTATATACATTTAAAACGATTTCGAATTATGATAGTACTTATCTTCCTTTGAACATTGATTTTGCAGGAATGAACAACAAGATCAGAATGAAGTTTCATTTTTATTTATTTTTCGTTTTTCTCTAAATTATGATGTATCATTTATCTATGTAATGAATGTATTGAGTAAATTATATTGTATATATGTACCAAATTGCATATGAAATAAAATCAAAAAGAGAATTTTATTCCTGTTAAACATTTGTGTATCAAAATTTTGTTCCTGATAATGGTATAGAATCTTATAAAAGATCAGAAGAAAAGATTTGGATCTAAATAATATCACAAAAACCAATATAATAGATAAAAAAATGAAATAAAATTCTATTTATAGAAAAAAAGCCTATCAACAGATTTTAAAAGTGAAATAAATAAATTAAAATTAAATTACAAAATACCTTTTTGCCTCATGATATTGCCTCACCGTTTGGTGTCGCAAAAATCCTAGCTTTTGCTGCACTACAATAAATGTGTGGCAATAATTTCTTGTCACACAGGTTGTTGCCACACGGTGTGGAATTTTTTTTTATGTGGCAAAAGGATTTAGCCACGTGAAATATGGGTTGTTGCCTCACCAATGCCATGTCGCAATACCCCACTTTTCTTGTAGTGTATTATCATGGATATTTTGAATGTTATTGGATGAATGTATTATCGAATTACAATTCAGTTTGTGGGTTCCCCAATCTATTTCGATTCGGTATACTTCTTGATTGCCGCGAGATGGATGTGGGGGCGGTTGTACCTATTCCTCCAGAAAATGAGAGAGCTTCTCCTGTTCCACTAGACGAAGTATAATCCTTCGGATGTTTCGGCAGTCATTCGTGTGATGCCCTTGAAACCGATGATACCTGCAAAATTCATGACTCCTAATACTCGAAGGTGTTTCTCTTCCCAGATTTGGTGGGGGCGTAATCTCTTCTGTCAGCACTATCGCTTCCCATACCTTCTCCACAGTTGTATTAAGTCTATGAAGCTTTACATCTTCAAAAGCCGGTGCATTTGGTCTTCGCTCTCCAAACCTAGGTCCTTGATTACTTCTGTGTTGATATCCTGTGTTATGGATTCGGGGATCATAATTCCTTCGTCTTAACTCCTCGTATCTCTGCTGATTGATCCACTCCTGGTCTCTGCTTGACATAGCTACAAGTTTCTCCGGAACTGGGGTTGAAGGTTCCCCTTTCTCATATTTCGGATCATCCTCCACGACATGTATTTTTCTTGGTAATAGACTTGAATTTCGTTCCTTTGATGGAAGTGGTGTTACTTCGCTGACTTGCATATGCTTCTCTTCCAATGTTATGTATTCCTCTTGGTACTCCCATAATTCATTCATCGTCAAGGAATTCCGGATTATGAATATTTGGGTGTACAATAGGTCGATCGGGAATAATACGTTCACGAAGGATAGGATAAAAATTTTCTCATCAACTCGTACCGCAAATTCGATACACACTATCCTCCATCTCGTTACTAGTCCTCGCAAAATTTCCGTTGGTCTTCGCCTTAGGTTAAACAACGTCTCGATTCCCGGCCTCAGCAAGTTGTTACTTATGTACGTTGTTAGAAATATTCTCTGTAGGTCTTTAAATGACGAAATCGACCTTTATGGTAGCCCGTCGAACCATGCCAATGCTTTGCCGATCAAGCTCGCCGGGAAGTATTTACAGAGCACCGCTTCGTTTCGTCCCCACTGCATCAATGATAGAGTATACTGCTTCAAGTGTTTCACAACACTTTCCGATCCGCTGAATATTCTTGAAAATGTTGGTAGAACGCACTTCTCAGGAATGTCTGCATACATTATCTCGTAGCTGAATTGAGATTTGTCTGCCTCCTCTATCACCTCTGCCGGTTGCACCCTGCCACCTCTTCGCGAATTGTTTATCAGCATCCTCATATCTTGTAGCTCATTCAAGACCTCTTGGTTCAGGTTTCCTCCATTTCTTTCGTGACGGTCGCCTCTCATCACACTAAGCCTCCCTTACAATCATCCAATTGCTTCTTCGTGTCTCCGGTTTACATCGCGTTGCCTTTCCTCTTCTCACCTCATTTCTTATTCGTATCTCCGTCTTTGATCTTCCCATCTCTTTGCCTCCAACGCTCTCCTTAGATCTCTTTCTTCACTGCCTTCCCTTTGCCGTCTTTTTCGTCACTCTCCTTCATCGTCCTCATGGGAAAATATCCTCCTTCGTGGTTCTTCTTCCCCTGACGTTATTGTGTTTCCTTCCGAGTTCATGGAATCAGCTTCTGTTTCCTCGTTAAGTTGGAGATTTTGTATCTCCAACCTAGCGTTTTGTCTTTTCAATCGGGCGTGTTTCTCTGCTAGATCCCTGTCTCGTTCCCGTTCAAGGAGAAGTGTTTCCCTTAGCTTCTCCAACGTCATGTGTTCTTCATCAATGTTTCCTTCCAACTTCCAAAATGTAACTACCGGAAATCCAGTAGCACACCCAAGTAAGAAGAGAAAAATATCTAAGACATGATAAAGTTTTTGGATGAGAAATTCTTTATTAATTAACCACTCCAAGTAGTGAAAAATACAAGTTCTCGAGTACAAGGAAACCCTAATCTCTCACCCTAAGCAAAGCTCTATCCCTCTTCCGAATTCGACCCCTCTTTACATTACCTAAGGACTCTTATTTATAGACCAATCGACCCTAATGATGTACAACTCATTTTACTTCACGAGCATCTCGTGGAGATGCTTTATACTTCGCCCAAATCATTTTCCATAAAGTTTTCCCCTTTATTTTGTTGACAACTTAGGATGTTTGTCGGGACGGCTGCCTCTTTTATTTCTCCATAATTTACTGACTTCGCCAATTATCTTTTCATCCAAGCAACCTTATTTCGCCAACCTTTACTTCGTGATTGGTATCTTTCCAGGTACTCCAATTGATCCTTCGCAACTTAGACTCTTTAATAGAGTTACCTCGCCTCAATATGATATCTCGCGCCTGGTTTTTCAGTTCGTCAATCATTCAATAATTAATATCCTGACTTGATTTGAAAAGTCACTGACGAGGATTTTCGGGGATGGTGTAAGATCTTTCGGAAGGATCCCCTTGAATGATTCGCGTCTTCTTCTACGTCCATGTGGCGAATCGTATCTTTGGTATCTACATTTTTCCATTTCTTATTCTACTCGAACAAAGTGAGGCTGGAATAAGAACCGTCTGAAGTTGTATAACCGCCATATCTCCCCTCTCCTGCTCTGCATGTGGTTTCTTTCTCCATGCAACCCCTGATTACCGGTTCGTATTCTTCGATCATGGGTAGCCTGTTTTGACCAGTTATAAATACCCTCGTCCTTTTAGATTTTTTTTAACCTTTCTTCTTCTCTCCCTTTTACCATCTTCTGCAAATTTAGGACTTGTTTCATTCTGCTTTAATGGCTCCCAAGAAAATCCCTAACCCTACCGTATCTAGCACTTATGAGGAATTCAAAGTCGACTTCCAGAAGATGGGTTTATCTCTGTCCCCAGCGATATTCTACTGCTTCTCCTATGTTTACAGCTACCAAATTCATGGAGCTCGACTACCGATGGATTCAGACGGGGATTTGTACTCCTACGAAGATGTTGATTACCGCCGGTCAACTGAAATCGGGCCTTTCTTTTCCCTTGTATGATCCAAAGAACCCCCTCTTTTACGAGATCCTAGTTAAGCTTGAACGAGGTGTTTATCAATTGTGTGAAAACGCTATTTGTCTTTCCAATGAGATTGTGAGAAGGTCTAATGGCGGTCCTTCCCAGATTCCACTCTTAGTGCAAGATTTTGACCCTGCGGATTATAATATTGACTATTTATCGGCGAATTACGTTGGTAAAGATATGGCCACGAGAGTCTATCAAGAATGAGGTGTTAAGCTTTCTCGCAAGACTTTGTATGACCCGTCCAAGGCCCTTGTTATGGATGTTGATCCTACTGGTATGAAGCGAAATAGATATATTCGTTTTTCTAATGATGAAGAATGGATGATGTTTCCTTTGGTAGATAAAGGCCCTTTGGTAGGGGTTTTGATGATAATGGTAACGCTCGGACCGGTCCTCTTTCGGAGCACGCCCATCTCGCGGCATATGAACCGGGCAGACTTCGCTGGTCAGAGATGCCCAACGAGGTTAGTTTTATTTTAACTTAAGTTCTTCGTCTTTTATTCACGTCATTTTCTAATGTCCTTGTTTTGTTTCAGTATCCTCTTCCCCCTCCTGGTATGGTGAAGGATCGCTCATGAAAGCCTAATCAAGTGCGGGTTTACGTTTCGCAACCTTTCTGTTAATCGTTATCTTGTTGAAATACAAGACGTGAATCGACGACAGAATAATCAGGCCGGAGAATATGATTTTAGGGAAGGATCAATACACACTTCTGACACGGACACCGATGCCGAGGAAGAAATGACCCACAAAGAGTTGGAAGGAAATATTAGTGAATAACACATGACGTTGGAGAAGCTAAGGGAAACACTTCGCCTTGAACGGGAACGAGACAGTTAGCAGCGCAACACGCCCGATTGATGAGACAAAATACTAGGTTGGAGCTAAAAAATCGCCAACTTAACGAGGAAACAGTAGCTGACGCCATGAACTCGGAAGGAAACACGATATCGTCAGGGAAGAAGAACCACGACGGAGGAGATTTTCCAATGAGGACGATGAAAGAAAGCGACGAAAAAGACGGCTAAGGGAAGGAAGCGAAGAAAGAGATCTGAGTAGAGCGTTGGAGGTAACGATATGGGAAGATCAAAGACGGAGATACGAAGAAGAAAGGAGAAACGAAGACGAAATGAGGCAAGAAGAGGAAAGGAAACGCGATATAAACCGGAGACACGAAGAAGCAATCGGACGAGGGAAAGGGAGGCTTAGTGTGATGAGAGGCGACCGTCACGAAACAAATGAAGGAAACCTGAACCAAGAGGTCTTGAATGAGCTACAAGATATGAGGACGCTGATAAACAATTCGTGAAGAGGTGGCATGGTGCAACTGGCAGAGACGATAGAGGAGGAAGACAAATCTCTATTCACCTACGAGATAATGTATGCGGACATTCCTGAGAAGTGCATGCTACCAACATTTTCAAGCATATTTAGCGTATCGGAAAGTGTTGTGCAACACTTGAAGAAATATACTCTATCATTGATGCAGTGGGGACGAAACGAAGCGGTGCTCTGTAAATACTTCCCGGCGAGCTTGACCGGCAAAGCGTTGGCATGGTTCGGCGGGCTACCATAAAGGTCAATTTCATCATTTAAAGACCTACAGAGAATATTTCTAACGACGTACATAAGTAACAACTTGTTGAGGCCGGGAATCGAGACGTTGTTTAACCTAAGGTGAAGACCAACGTAAAGCTTGAGAGGAATAGTAACGAGATAGAGGACAATGTGTAGCGAACTTGCGGGACGAATTGATGAGACATTTTTTATCCTAGCCTTCGTGAACGCTTTATTTCCGACCGACCTTTTGTACACCCAAATATTCATAATCCGGAATTCCTTGACGATGAATGAATTAAGGGAGTGCCAAGAGGAATACATAGTGTTGGAAGATAAGCAGAGGCAAGTCAGCGAAGTAACACCACTTCCAGCAAAGGAAGGAAATTCAAGGATATTACCAAGAACAGTACATGTCATGGATGATGATCCGAAATATGACAAAGGGGAACCTTCAACCCCAGTTCCGGCGAAACTTGTAGCTGTGTCAAGCAGAGACCAGGAGTGGATCGATCAGCAGAGATACGAGGAGTCAAGACGAAGGAATTATGATCCCCGAAGCCATAACACAGGATATCAACACATAAGTAAACAAAGACCTAGGTTTGGAGAGCGAAGACCAAATGCACCGGCCTTTGAAGATGTAAAAGCTTCCTAGACTTAATACAACTATGGATAAGGTATGGGAAGTGATAGTGCTGACAGAAGAGATTCCGCCCCCACCAAATCTGGAAAGAGAACCACCTTCGAGTATTAGGAGTCATGAATTTTTCAGGTATCATCGGTTTCATGGGCATCACACGAATGACTGCTGAAACATACGAAGGATTATACTTCGTCTATTGGAACAGGGGAAGTTCGCTGATTTTCTGGATGGATATGTACAACCGCCCTTACCCCCATCTCGCAAAAATCAACAAGTGTACCGAATCGAAATAGATCGGGGAACCCACAAACTGAATTTTAATTCGATAATACATTCAGCCAAGAGCATTCAAAATTTCCATGATAATATACTCAAAAGATTGCATAAGAGGGACTTCGAAGAGAATGAGATATTCAGTATGGGGAAGAAGGAGCCATTAAAAGAGTTGCAAAAGAGGAAGATAACATGTTCAGCAAAGGACGCACCAGAGGGAGGAGATTCGCACACAGATCCGTTGGTCGTAACCTTAAATTTTGGGAGATACTCAAAGTGGGAGGATGACGAAGTCACGAAAGAGAAAATCTGGGGAATAGACAAAATCCTGGTGGATACGGGGAGCTCAATCGACATACTCTTTTATCATGAATTTAGAACCATGGGGTACAAATATTCAGAACTTGTACCATCGACATACAAGATATATGGGTTCAACGGGGTTGCATCAAAACCAAAGAGAGAATTAGTCGTGAATATTTTCGCGGGCGAGTTGGAAACAAAAGTTACTGTTTTTGTGATAGATATAGACTCACCTTATAACGCTCTTATAGGCCGGCCGTGGATACATGGGATAAAAGGGGTTGCATCTACATATAATCAGGCAGCGCGGTTTCCCATGCCAAGCGGAATAGGCGATATTAAGGGAGATATAAAGGATGCGCGATATTGTATCGAAAAGGATGTCCACAACTATGATGGTGTTCACCATTGGGATAAGCGAAGAGCAGATTGCAACGCAGAAAAGCATGGAAGAGGCAGAAAAGCATGGCGATTGCCAATGAGAAGGATCGCGAGAAAACTCTGGAGAAGGAAAACCAAGTTCAGATAAAGAAAAATGGAAAACCGAAGAAGGGAAAAATAGCTGAAGGAAGTGAAGTAGTGAGAAGCGAGAAAGAGACCCCCATCGCCAAGGAAAAACGAACCCCCCAAGGTAGAGCAGAGGCAAAAAATTCCAAGCGCAAGAAGGTATCGATACAAGAGGTTGAGAAAAGTTTTGAATTTCCCGGTCATCTTGATAAGGAAAATGAGGCATGCGACGAAGACAAGGATATGGAACAATTAAAGGAGGAGCTCTACCAATAAAGACGAAGGAAGGAAGACTTGATAAGAGAACGAATAAGGCTAGAAAGGCAAAACGAGAAGATCTTGATTAAGAATAATCACCTAAAAAGAAAACAAACAGAACGTAACACCCAAAGAGAAGAAAATACTTCGAGAAAGAAATTGGCAACTGAAGGACGTAATATGTATTGGCGAGATAGGAAGGGGAGAGGGGAACAAATTGAAAAAGAAGATTTGAAAAGCGCCATATAAAGCAGCAAGAGGGAGTTCATGGAAAAGGAATATCGTATGCAGCAATTGATGGTGACAAGGGGAAAAGGCGCATCGAGCAATGACCCAGTGATGGGGAGAAAATCAGAAGAAGATTTAGTACGATCTTCATTTATGCACTGTCAGCCAGAAACCCCTTATTTTCAACATTGTTCAAGATCAGAAACGAGGTGAAGATGAAGGATTTGAAAAGGTATCATTCAGATCATATCCGCCTAGAAGAAGAACGCTGATACCGAGAACGAATCATAGAAACGAGAAATGTACTTATGAACTTATCATTGGATAATGAACTAGATTTACAAAATAATAGCAATGATATTTTGAGGTTTTATGAACCGATTCAAAGATACGGATTTTCATAAGTCATTTAAAATAACACGAACTACAACACAGGCAAGTAAGACCTCAAATTAGGAGGCGAATAAGACCCACAAAATAAATGGTTTCTGGCGAAACGTAAACCCTTCGCATAGGAAGGCTGAGAATCCACGGCATGCACCCTAGTTCGCATGAAAGTGAAAGAGGCAAGACCTAACGCATGTCGTGAACAACTCTCAGAAAGGAAGCTAGGGGCAATGATAAGACCTATCCGCTGAGGGTCCCTTTTATGATGGACTTCGGTAAGGAGTGTGGAGTATGACCAAGGCGCCGATGTATTCGGTTGAGCTGCGGGTGCGTGGGGCGTCTGGAGTGTTACCGTCCATGACCGTATGACAAGTATTGGATACAAAGCACTCGATCCCAAAGAAACCTCACTTAGGGTGTGACTTCGTAACCTCAAGCCATATCGGTGAAGGGGATAAGAAGTCACGAAAACAACTGAATGTCGTAATAAATGGATGAGAGGAGACGAACATTCATGTGAGGGTTAACCTCCTTGAAGGGGAAATCAGGGGGAATACAAAGGGATGGCACCCTCCAGATTAGGGAGTTGCGTGACCGTCGCACTGTCGCGAAATGGGGTTCACAAAAATGTTAAGACGAGGTAGATGGATTATTATTTGAAAGAATAATAAGCGTCTGATACTTAGTCAAAAAGGATGAGGCACAATAAGACCTTAATTATGAGGCACAATAAGACCTTGGAAATCAACACATGAATGAATAACACAAGAACAATATATAAAGCAAAATTATCATGAAATGAGTAAAAAGACAAAGGGAGACAAAGGACAATGGGGAAAGGTTAAGCAGCGACAGTAAAGACAACATGAGAAGCACATACAAAAAATTAAAGTAAGATAACGCAATGAGGAAAGTAACGAAGTTCAAAGATTGTAAGCAAAATCAAAATAACGGGATACCAACCTTTCAGTTCATACCTCGGAAATACACAAAAGAATAAGAGGCAAGTATATACTTTAAATTTTGTTATTCTTTTAAGTATTCCCGCGGCGAGTATATACTTGACGAAATGGAAAACCATAATATACAAAAGTATTACTTAAAGACAGCCAAAAATATATAAAAAAAAAAGTCAAGGTGTTCTGCCCTCCAAGCTTGGGAGCGCCCAGATAAAGATATTATTATAATAAATAAAGTTGAAAACCTGGGAGAAGGGAAACTAAGATTGTTGCTGAAAAGGAGCACCACCAAGACCAGCACCCATCTCAGTATCTGTTTCAAGGTTCGAATATTGTCCCGTAAAACTCGAGGAAGCAAAGGCACATTTGGACTCTTCCTCCTCGACCTTGGTCTCATTGATCTTTTGCTTCCCGTCACCCTAAGTGAGCCTCTCTTCTTCACCTGAGATGATTCTGTGGTTGATTGGTTTCTCGTCATCGGAAAAAACTTCCAGAAGAAAAGTGGGATGAGGAATGCCTTGCTTGTCGCAGAAGTTGTTGAAGATAGAAACCAGGTGGTCCTGGGTATTCTTGCGAGATAACTTCGCTGCTTTTCCAGAATCTTCTATCATCTCATCAATGTCAGCATTAAAATTCTTAACCTCATCTTTGACGCCAGAAACTTCTTGGCGAGACTCATCCCTTTCGCGGGAAAGGTGAAGAATTTGATTCTTGTAACGCTCTTCGGATTCTACAAAAATAAAATAAGATTTTATCAGAAATCTGAAATTTGACATAACCGATAGTATCTTGCATTGCACCTAGAGATACCTTCCATCTGTAAGATAGTGGTATTCAAAGTCACTTGGATATCAGAATGCAAATGATCCAGCCAGGAGATTTTTAGATCTGACTCTTGAAGTTGAACGCATAGCTCGTGATACGCATTGTACCAGCGTTTACCATGACCAGACTTTGAAGTATCTTTGCTGGGTTGAATGACAAGAGCACCCTCGTTTTTGCGAAGATCTGCAGACTTGACTCGGGAGGAAGATTTGACAGACTTTGAGCGTGAAGGGTTATCCAGCTGAGCCTGAAGAAATTCCACCTTTTCTCTTCAGACAATCAATTTCCTCGTTTAAACCAGTTACTTGGTTATGAGATTTGTGAAGCTCAACCACAACCTGATTTGTTCTACTCATCACACGCTCGTTATCTTCCTCCAGTCTCTTATAGGCAGATAATGACGAAGCATGAAGATTCCTCGAGTTAGTAAGGGAATTCTTAACCCGCTGAATTTCTAACTTAAGGCGCTCTTTCGCGTCATGAAGATGAAGATTCAGCTTATCGTTACGAGCAGAATCGATAGACAGGCGGTCCACTTGCGAAAAGAGAGTTTCGAATTTCTCGTTCAAGATCAAGTTTTCAGACAGATAACAATCATTATGAGTCATGAGGTTCAGATTCTCAGCGCGAATATCTTCCAGCAAGGTGGACACTTTGGAAACATCCATTTGTTGTTGCAGGCGTTGAGCTTGACGAAAAACGAAATAAGAAAATAACATAAGTAAAAGCAACGGAAAGGAAATGCACCTACGAGGGAAGAGAACTTACTTAGAAGATTCTCCATCTTCTTCTCTTGATTGCTGGAATACTCTTTCTCATCTTTAAGATCCTTCTTCAAGGCCTTGATCTGAGCATCATTCTTCTTCATCTTCTCTCGGACCAACCTAGCCTCCACTAAGCTGGCCATATGACGATTGACTTCCTGTAAATCGTCGAAGTAGAATTTAATAATAAACCAAGAAGTACTGTAAAGATGTCGTGGAAAAAATATGCAGGGATCACCAAATTCATCAAAGAGGAATGTTGTTGGAGAGTCAAATTCATAGAAGCATTCAATAACACGGAGGAATCTTGAGAAAGAAAGTCGTCAGGACTAAAATTCACCAAAGATTCAAGTGCACGAGACCTCGTAGCGGGATCTTCGCGAGCTTTGTTATATATATCTTGAAAGAACTTCATATCAGGATCATAGATGGGGTTGGATATCGCAGACGAAGCCGCTTGCTTCCCCTTTTCTTAAGAAGGGAGATTCGTCATGGGTTTCTCAGGATGCTCGCCTAGAGAAGGAGGAATAGGAGAATCAACAACCTTGGGGGAAGCAGTTGTACGGGACATGGAAGATTGATGCTTAGGAGCTGAAGGTTGACTTGGAGAAGCAACATAGCTCCTAATCGCGGTCAATCTAGCCAGATCTAAGGTCCTAGGCTTCCTCTTGGGTTCGCCAGAAGGAAGTACAGGGGAAGATGTAGTCTGCGAAATAACAGGACCAATACGATTAATAAACATAGGATTATAACATGTGAAAAGACAATTTCGACAAAGTAAAGATACCTGATTTGAAGGGGAGGGCGAAGTAGGGTCACGTCTTTTCCGACCCCCAGTTGGCTCGGAAGGAGGTTGTATAACAAGGAGAATATCACCCTAGGAAGAATAAAGGGTTAGAGCTTAAGTTTATATCACAGAAAAGAGAGTGATGGGCGAAGTGGTTAATAATTTAAGAGTAGGAGACTCAATAGCGGTATCCTTTTCCTTGTGATCTTTGAGTAGACCAACAGCAGGCATCTCGTACTAAGTAAAAAGGAACAGGGATCTGAGAGACAATAAATCCAAAAGCAAGACGAAGGCTTAAGAGAAGAAATGATACCTCGGCTGGCACGGACCAGCGAAGCTTCCAGGGATCGCAGCCGGAGAGATAATGATATTTGGAAAGAGGACCCATTCTATGAATCCCCTTCTCGTCGACACCCTAGACCAAGGAACCCCCTACCACCAGAGGGAACATCGCCCAGTCTTTGTTCTGCGATAATTTGAGAAGATCCACGTTTAAAAGAGGAGCTTTGAACGAGGCTGAGATAGTCTTCTGGGTGAGCTCAATGCCCCACTCCTGATACTTCTTAGTGCTTGCAAACCTTGCGGAATAGTCAGCCGCGAATAAGTACGCACTCTAGTCGCGAGGGTTGAATTCCTTAGCTGTTGGTGGAACCAGCGAAGTACCATTTCCTGAGAGAATTACAAACTCGTTGGAAATACGAATTTCGTTGCCAGAAATCTGAAAGACTCCACATTGAAGCTTGTTAAAAATCTCGAGAAAAATGGGACTAGAAGGATCGTAAAGGGGAAAGGACAACCCTACTCTTAACTGACCGGCGGTGACAATCATCCTGTCTGCAGACCAAGTGTCGGACTAAATCCATCGATAGTTCAGTTCCAAATCAGGAGTTGCAGAGATGGGAGGAACCACGGAGGAGTCAGTGGAAGGGGTTAAAGACAAACCCATCTTCTGGAAATCTGCTTGGAAATCCTTAAGAGTTTTAAGTTGTGTAGGGGTTGATACCTTCTTTGGAGCCATAATGATGAAAAGAAAGGCAAGACAGTTGAGAGAAAAATAAGGGTAACTATAAGGGCAGAGACAGGAGAAGAAGGAATAATATCTTGAGTTCACGGAAAAAAGTATCAAAGAAGAAGAAGGAAACCTCAAACTAGAGCAAAAACGAGATATTTATAACCAAATGGAACATTACCGACAGACCAGGTTGACAACACGTTCGAGGAAACTTGACCGGTAGTAACCGGTTACCAGGAGAACGTGGCCACGTGGAAGCAAGAAGGTGGAGAACGTGGTGGCCAAGGAATATCAATCGATTCTTATTTCATTATCATAAGATTCGAACGAAATAAGAAAAGGCAAAATGTAGGTACACAAAATAGGTTCACCATGTGGCCGCACAGGAAGGCACGAGATAGGACTGAAGAATCTCACTTAAAGATCTCGGTCAGTGGCTTGTCAAATCAAATGTCAGAATTACATCGCCACTAACTAATAACGCAAAGCGCGAAGATGAAGCATCCTAAAATCGAAATACCTCGTATAAGGAATCTAAATTGCGAAGAATCAGTTGTAGTACCCAATAAGACACCAACCACGAAATAAAGATGGACGAATTAAGGCTACTTGGCTAGAAAGATAATCGACGAAGTCAGCAAATTATGGAGCAAGAAAAGAGACAGCTGTCCCGACAAACATCCAAAGTTGTCAGCAAAAGAAAGGGGAAAACTTTATGGAAAATGATATGGGAGAAGTATAAAGAATCTCCACAAGATTCACACGAACTAAAATGAGTTGTACACCATTAAGGTCGATTGGTCTATAAATAGGGGTCCTTGGGTAATGTAAAGAGAGGTCTAATTCGGAAGAGGGAGAGAGATTTGCTTAGAGGAAGAGATTAGGGTTTCCTTGTACTCGAGAACTTGTATTTTTCACTACTTGGAGTGGTTAATTAATAAATAATGTCTCACCCAAAACCATCATCATGTCTTCGATCTGTTTCTCTTCTTACTTGGGTGTGCTACTGGATTTCCGGCAGTTACAACACTTGTACCAATTATTCTTAAGCATACGGCAAGTTGGACATGTACCTTGTAGAAATACAGTTGATAACTAATTCAATAATTGTTCGTGAATCTATCGACTTTGCAAAGAAGAAGAAACTATGTCAAATTAGAGTGGTTGAAGTTAATTAGGGGAACTTGAATACATACTATTCCTGGTAATGACCTTGATCTTTTTTTCCCATTAACAAACATATCAATTGGTTAAGCCCAAAAACCATAAGGTTAGACCTCATTTTATGGCCTGCGTAAACTTCAACCGGGTTATTCTATTCCACCTTGTAGATAGAAAAGGTAATTGACAGTTAAGTGAAACCTAATTCACACACTCCCCTTTTTAATATTTTGATCTGGACAATATAAAGGTTATGAAATAATAACACACATGCCCTTTTTCTTTTCTTGACCTTCTCATCAAAATGCATCAATGTATTATTTCATTGGTAGTTTTTTATTGATTTTTTTTCCGATCGATAAAGAAGATTTCATTAATCGGAATAGAGGTACAAAATTTTTGAACCACCCAAAATGAAAGCAAGGGGAAAAAGGAAAAAGACTCGCAACCTAGCGTTTTGTCTTATCAATCGGGCGTGTTGCTCTGCTAGATCCCTGTCTCGTTCCCGTTCAAGGAGAAGTGTTTCCCTTAGCTTCTCCAACGTCATGTGTTCTTTATCAATGTTTCCTTCCATCTTCCAAAATGTAACTACCGGAAATCCAGTATCACACCCAAGTAAGAAGAGAAAAATATCTAAGACATGATAAAGTTTTTGGATGAGAAATTCTTTATTAATTAACCACTCCAAGTATTGAAAAATACAAGTTCTCGAGTACAAGGAAACCCTAATCTCTCACCCTAAGCAAAGCTCTCTCCCTCTTCCGAATTCGACCCCTCTTTACATTACCTAAGGACTCTTATTTATAGAACAATCGACCCTAATGATGTACAACTCATTTTACTTCACGAGCATCTCGTGGAGATGCTTTATACTTCGCCCAAATAATTTTCCATAAAGTTTTCCCCTTTCTTTCGTTGACAACTTTGGATGTTTGTCGGGACGGCTGCCTCTTTTATTGCTACATAATTTACTGACTTCTCCAATTATCTTTTCATCCAAGCAACCTTATTTCTCCAAACTTTAATTCGTGATTGGTATCTTTCCGGGTACTCCAATTGATCCTTCGCAACTTAGACTCTTTAATAGAGTTACCTCGCCTCAATATGATATCTCGCGCCTGGTTTTTCATTTCGTCAATCATTCAATAATTAATATCCTGACTTGATTTGAAAAGTCACTGACGAGGATTTTCGGGGATGGTGTAAGATCTTTCGGAAGGATCCCCTTGAATGATTCGCGTCTTCTTCTACGTCCACGTGGAGAATCGTATCTTTGGTATCTACATTTTTCCATTTCTTATTCTACTCGAACAAAGTGAGGCTGGAATAAGAACCGTCTGAAGTTGTATAACCGCCATATCTCCCCTCTCCTGCTCTGCATGTGGTTTCTTTCTCCATGCAACCCCTGATTACCGGTTCGTATTCTTCGATCATGGGTAGCCTGTTTTGACCAGTTATAAATACCCTCGTCCTTTTAGATTTTTTTTAACCTTTCTTCTTCTCTCCCTTTTACCATCTTCTGCAAATTTAGGACTTGTTTCATTCTGCTTTAATGGCTCCCAATAAAATCCCTAACCCTACCGTATCTAGCACTTATAAGGAATTCAAAGTCGACTTCTAGAAGATGGGTTTATCTTTGTCCTCAGCGATACTCTACTGCTTCTCCTACTTTTACAGCTGCCAAATTCATGGAGCTCAACTACAGATGGATTCAGACGGGGATTTGTACTCCTACGAAGATGCTGATTACCGCCGGTCAACTGATATTGGGCCTTTCTTTTCCCTTGTATGATCCAAAGAACCCCCTCTTTTACGAGATCCTAGTTAAGCTTCAACGAGGTGTTTATCAATTGTGTGGAAACGCTATTTGTCTTTCCAATGAGATTGTCAGAAGGTCTAATGGCGTTCCTTCCCAGATTCCACTCTTAGTGCAAGATTTTGACCCTGCGGATTATAATATTGACTATTTATCGGCGAATTACGTTGGTAAAGATATGGCCACGAGAGTTTATCAAGAATGAGGTGTCAAGCTTTATCGCAAGACTTTGGATGACCCGTCCAAGGCCCTTGTTCTGGATGTTGATCCTACTGGTATGAAGCGAAATAGATATATTCGTTTTTCTAATGATGAGGATTGGATGATGTTTCCTTTGGTAGATGAAGGCCCTTTGGTAGGGGTTTTGATGAAAATGGTAACGCTCGGACCGGTCCTCTTTCGGAGCGCCCATCTCGCGGCATATGAACCGGGCAGACTTCGCTGGTCAGATATGCCCAACGAGATTAGTTTTATTTTAACTTAAGTTCTTCGTATTTTATTCACGTCATTTTCTAATGTCCTTGTTTTGTTTCAGTATCCGCTTCCCATTCCTGGTTTGGTGAAGGATCGCTCACGAAAGCCTAATCAAGTGCGGGTTTGCGCTTCGCAACCTTTCTGTTAATCGTTATCTTGCTGAAATACAAGGCGTGAATCGACGACAGAATAATCAGGTCGAAGAATATGATTTTAGGGAAGGATCAATATACACTTCTGACACGGACACCGATGCCGAGGAAGAAATGACCCACAAAGAGTTGGAAGGAAATATTAGTGAATATCACATGACGTTGGAGCAGCTAAGGGAAACACTTCGCCTTGAATGGGAACGAGACAGGGATTTAGCAGCGCAACACGCCCGATTGATGAGATAAAATACTAGGTTGGAGCTACAAAATCTCCAACTTAACGAGGAAACAGTAGCCGACGCCATGAACTCGGAAGGAACACGATATCGTCAGGGAAGAAGAACCACGACGGAGGAGATTTTCCAATGAGGACGATGAAAGAGAGCGACGAAAAAGACGGCTAAGGGAAGGAAGCGAAGAAAGAGATCTGAGGAGAGCGTTGGAGGTAACGAGATGGGAAGATCAAAGACGGAGATACGAAGAAGAAAGGAGAAACGAAGACGAAATGAGGCAAGAAGAGGAAAGGAAACACGATGTAAACCGGAGACACGAAGAAGCAATCGGACGAGGGAAAGGGAGGCTTAGTGTGATGAGAGGCAACCGTCACGAAAGAAATGAAGGAAACCTGAAACAAGAGGTCTTGAATGAGCTACAAGATATAAGGACGCTGATAAAAAATTCGTGAAGAGGTGGCATGGTGCAACTGGCAGAGACGATAGAGGAGGCAGACAAATCTCTATTCACCTACGAGATAATGTATGCGGACATTCCTGAGAAGTGCATGCTACCAACATTTTCAAGCATATTTAGCGTATCGGAAAGTGTTGTGCAACACTTGAAGCAATATACTCTATCATTGATGCAGTGGGGACGAAACGAAGCGGTGCTCTGTAAATACTTCCCGGCGAGCTTGACCGGAAAAGCGTTGGCATGGTTCGGTGGGCTACCATAAAGGTCGATTTTGTCATTTAAAGACCTACAGCGAATATTTCTAACGACGTACATAAGTAACAACTTGTTGAGGCCGGGAATCGAGACGTTGTTTAACCTAAGGTGAAGACCAACGTAAAGCTTGCGAGGACTAGTAACGAGATAGAGGACAATGTGTAGCGAACTTGCGGGACGAATTGATGAGACATTTTTTATCCTAGCCTTCGTGAACGCCTTATTCCCGACCGACCTATTGTACACCCAAATATTCATAATCCGGAATTCCTTGACGATGAATGAATTAAGGGAGTGCCAAGAGGAATACATAGTGTTGGAAGATAAGCAGAGGCAAGTCAGCGAAGTAACACCACTTCCCAGCAAAGGAAGGAAATTCAAGGATATTACCAAGAACAGTACATGTCATGGATGATGATCCGAAATATGAGAAAGGGGAACCTTCAACCCCAGTTCCGGCGAAACTTGTAGCTGTGTCAATCAGAGACCAGGAGTGGATCGATCAGCAGAAATACGAGGAGTCAAGACGAAGGAATTATGATCCCCGAAGCCATAACACAGGATATCAACACATAAGTAAACAAATACCTAGGTTTGGAGAGCGAAGACCAAATGCACCGGCCTTTGAAGATGTAAAAACTTCCTAGACTTAATACAACTATGGATAAGGTATGGGAAGTGATAGTGCTGACAGAAGAGATTCCTCCCCCACCAAATCTGGGAAGAGAACCACCTTCGAGTATTAGGAGTCATGAATTTTTCAGGTATCATCGGTTTCATGGGCATCACACGAATGACTGCCAAAACATACGAAGGATTATACTTCGTCTATTGGAACAGGGGAAGCTCGCTCATTTTCTGGATGGATATGTACAACCGCCCCTGCCCCCATCTCGCGAAAATCAACAAGTGTACCGAATCGAAATAGATCGGGGAACCCACAAACTGAATTGTAATTCGATAATACATTCAGCCAAGAGCATTCAAAATTTCCATGATAATATTCTCAAAAGATTGCATAAGAGGGACTTCGAAGGGAATGAGATATTCAGTATGGGGAAGAAGGAGCCATTAAAAGAGTTGCAAAAGAGGAAGATAACATTTTCAGCAAAGGACGCACCAGAGGGAGGAGCTTCGCACACAGATCCGTTGGTCGTAACCTTAAATTTTGGGAGATACTCAAAGTGGGAGGATGACGAAGTCACGAAAGAGAAAATCTGGGGAGTAGACAGAATCCTGGTGGATACGGGGAGCTCATTCGACATACTCTTTTATCATGCATTTAGAAACATTGGGTACAAATATTCAGAACTTGAACAATCGACATACAAGATATATGGGTTCAACGGGGTTGCATCAAAACCAAAGGGAGAATTAGTCGTGAAGATTTTCGCGGGCGAGTTGGAAACAAAAGTTACTGTTTTTGTGATAGATATAGACTCACCTTATAACGCTCTTATAGGTCGGCCGTGGATACATGGGATAAAAGGGGTTGCATCTACATATCATCAGGCCGCGCGGTTTCCCATGCCAAGCAGAATAGGCGATATTAAGGGAGATATAAAGGATACGCGATATTGTATCGAAAAGGATGTCCACAACTATGATGGTGTTCACCATTGGGATAAGCGAAGAGCAGATTGCAAGGCAGAAAAGCATGGAAGAGGCAGAAAAAGCATGGCGATTGCCAATGAGAAGGATCGCGAGAAAACTCTGGAGAAGGAAAACCAAGTTGAGATAAAGCAAAATGGAAAAACGAAGAAGGGAAAAATAGCTGAAGGAAGTGAAGTAGTGAGAAGCGATAAAGAGACCCCCATCGCCAAGGAAAAACGAACCCCCCAAGGCAGAGCAGAGGCAAAAAATTCCAAGCGCAAGAAGGTATCGATACAAGAGGTTGAGAAAAGTTTTGAATTTACCGGTCATCTTGATAAGGAAAATGAGGCATGCGAAGAAGACAAGGATATGGAACAATTAAAGGAGGAGCTCTACCAATAAAGACGAAGGAAGGAAGACTTGATAAGAGAACGAATAAGGCTAGAAAGGCAAAATGAGAAGATCTTGATTAAGAATAATCACCTAAAAAGAAAACAAACGGAACGTAACACCCAAAGAGGAGAAAATACTTCGAGAAAGAAATTGGCAACTGAAGGACGTCATGTGTATTGGCGAGATAGGAAGGGGCGAGGGGAACAAAATGAAAAAGAATATTTGAAAAGCGCCATAGAAAGCAGCAGGAGGGAGTTCATGGAAAAGTAATATCGTATGCAGTAATTGATGGTGACAAGGGGAAAAGGCGCATCGAGCAATGACCCAGTGATGGGGAGAAAATCAGAAGAAGATTTAGTACGATCGTTCATTTATGCACTGTCATCCAAAACCCCTTATTTTCAACATTGTTCAATATCAGAAACGAGGTGAAGATGAAGGAGTTGAAAAGGTATCAGTCAGAGCATATCCGCCTAGAAGAAGAACGCTGATATCGAGAACGAATCATAGAAACGAGAAATGTACTTATGAACTTATCATTGGACAATGAACCAGATTTACAAAATAATAGCAATGATATTTTGAGGTTTTATGAACCGATTCAAAGATACGGATTTTCATAAGTCATTTAAAATAACACGAACCACAACACAGGCAAGTAAGACCTCAGATTAGGAGGCGAATAAGACCCACAAAATAAATGGTTTCCAGCGAAACGTAAACCCTTCGCATAGGAAGGCTGAGAATCTACGACATGCACCCTAGTTCGCATGAAAGTGAAAGAGGCAAGACCTAACGCATGTCGTGAACAACTCTCAGAAAGGAAGATAGGGGCAATGATAAGACCTATCCGCTGAGGGTCCCTTTTATGATGGCCTTCGGTAAGGAGTGTGGAGTATGACCAAGGCGCTTACGTATTCGGTTGAGCTGCGGGTGCGTGGGACGTCTGGAGCGTTATCGTCCATGACCGTATGACAAGTCTTGGATACAAAGCACTCGATCCCAAAGAAACCTCACTTAGGGTGTGACTTCGTAACCTCAAGCCATATCGGTGAAGGGGATAAGAAGTCACGAAAACAACTGAATGTCGTACTAAATGGATGAGAGGAGACGAACATTCATGTTAGGGTTAACCTCCTTGAAGGGGAAATCAGGGGTAATACAAAGGGATGGCACCCTCCAGATTAGAGAGTTGCGTGACCAAAAAAGACGGCAATTTCATGGGGCTAACATTCATGGGAATGGCTAGGACCGTCGCACTGTCGCGAAATGGGGTTCACAAAAATGTTAAGACGAGGTAGATGGATTATTATTTGAAAGAATAATAAGCGCCTGATACTTAGTCGAATTAAGATCCTTCAAAAAGGATGAGGCACAATAAGACCTTAATTAGGAGGCACAATAAGACCTTGGAAAGGAACACATGAATGAATAACACAAGAACAATATATAAAGCAAAATTATCATGAAATGAGTAAAAAGACAAAGGCAGACAAAGGACAATGGGGAAAGGTTAAGCAGCGAGAGTAAAGACAACATGAGAAGCACATGCGAAAAATTAAAGTAAGAACACGCAATGAGGCAAGTAACGAAGTTCAAAGCTTGTAAGCAAAATCAAAATAACGATATACCAACCTTTCAGTTCATACCTCGGAAATACACAAAAGAATAAGAGGCAAGTATATACTTTAAATTTTGTTATTCTTTTGAGTATTCCCGCGGCGAGTATATACTTGACGAAATGGAAAACCATAATATACAAAAGTATTACTTAAAGACAGCCAGAAATATATAAAAAAAAAGTCAAGGTGTTCTGCCCTCCAAGCTTGAAAGCGCCCAGATAAAGAGATTATTATAATAAATAAAGTTGAAAACATGGGAGAAGGGAAAATAAGATTGTTGCTGAAAAGGAGCACCATAAGTAATTGTTTTCTCAGGGATTTCACCACCAGCCCCACCAAGACCAGCACCCATCTCAGTATCTATTTCAAGGTTCGAATATTGTCCCGGAAAACTCGAGGAAGCAAAGGCACACTTGGACTCTTCCTCCTCGACCTTGGTCTCATTGATCTTTTGATTCCCGTCACCCTCAGTGAGCCTCTCTTCTTCACCTGAGATGATTCTGCGGTTGATTGGTTTCTCGTTATCGGAAAAAAATTCCAGAGGAAAAGTGGGATGAGGAATGCCTTGCTCGACGCAGAAGTTGTTGAAGATAGAAACCAGGTGGTCCTGGGTATTCTTGCGAGATAACTTCGCTGCATTTCCAGAATCTTCTATCATCTCATCAATGTCAGCATTCAAATCCGTAACCTCATCTTTGACGCCAGAAACTTCTTGGCGAGACTCATCCCTTTCGCGGGAAAGGTGAAGAATTTGATTCTTGTAACGCTCTTTGGATTCTACAAAAATAAAACAAGATTTTATCAGAAATCTGAAATTTGACATAACCGATAGTATCTCGCATTGCACCTAGAGATACCTTCCATCTGTAAGATAGTGGTATTCAAAGTCACTTGGATATCATAATGCAAATGATCCATCCAGGAGATTTTTAGATCTGACTCTTGAAGTTGAACGCATAGCTCGTGATACGCATTTTCCCAGCGTTTACCATGACCAGACTTTGAAGTATCTTTGCTGGGTTGAATGACAAGAGCACCCTCGTTTTTGCGAAGATCTGCAGACTTGACTCGGGAGGAAGATTTGACAGACTTTGAGCGTGAAGGGTTATCCAGCTGAGCCTGAAGAAATTCCACCTTTTTTCTTCAAACAATCAATTTCCTCGTTTAAACCAGTTACTTGGTTATGAGATTTGCGAAGATCAACCACAACCTGATTTGTTCTACTCATCACACGCTCGTTATCTTCCTCCAGTCTCTTATAGGCAGATAAAGACGAAGCATGAAGATTCCTCGAGTTAGTAAGGGAATTCTTAACCCGTTGAAGTTCTAACTTAAGGCGCTCTTTCGCGTCATGAAGATGAAGATTCAGCTTATCGTTACGAGCAGAATCGATAGACAGGCGGTCCACTTGCGAAAAGAGAGTTTCGAATTTCTCGTTCAAGATCAAGTTTTCAGACAGATATCAATCATTATGAGTCATGAGGTTCAGATTCTCAGCGCGAATATCTTCCAGTAAGGTGGACACTTTGGAAACATCCATTTGTTGTTGCATGCGTCGAGCTTGACGAAAAACGATATAAGAAAATAACATAAGTAAAAGCAACGGAAAGGAAATGCACCTACGAGCGAAGAGAACTTACTTAGAATATTCTCCATATTCTTCTCTTGATTGATGGAATACTCTTTCTCATCTTTCAGCTCCGTTGTCAAGGCCTTGATCTGAGCATCATTCTTCTTCATCTTCTCTCGGACCAACCTAGCCTCCACTAAGCTGGCCATATGACGATTGACTTCCTGTAAATCGTCGAAGTAGAATTTAATAATAAACCACGAAGTACTGTAAAGATGTCGTGGAAAAAATATGCAGGGATCACCAAATTCATTAAAGCGGAATATTGTTGGAGAGTCAAATTCATAGAAGCATTCAATAACACGGAGGAATCTTGAGAAAGAAAGTCGTCAGGACTGAAATTCACCAAAGATTCAAGTGCACGAGACCTCGTAGCGGTATCTTCGCGAGCTTTGTTATATATATCTTGAAAGAACTTTATATCAGGATCATAGATAGGGTTGGATATCGCAGACGAAGCCGCTTGCTTCCCCTTTTCTTAAGAAGGGGGTTTCGTCGTGGGTTTCTCAGGATGCTCGCCTAGAGAAGGAGGAATAGGAGAATCAACAAACTTGGGGGAAGCAGTTGTACGGGACATGGAAGATTGATGCTTAGGAGCTAAAGGTTGACTTGGAGAAGCAACATAGCTCGTAACCGCGGTCAATCTAGCCAGATCTAAGGTCCTAGGCTTCCTCTTGGGTTCGCCAGAAGGAAGTACAGGGGAAGATGTAGTCTGCGAAATAACAGGACCAATACGATTGATAAACAAAGGATTATAACATGTGAAAAGACAATTTCGACAAAGTAAAGATACCTGATTTGAAGGGGAGGGCGAAGTAGGGTCACGTCTTTTCCGACCCCTAGTTGGCTCGTAAGGAAGTTGTCTAACAAGGAGAATATCACCCTAGGAAGAATAAAGGGTTAGAGCTTAAGTTTATATCACAGAAAAGAGAGTGATGGGCGAAGTGGTTACTAATTTAAGAGTAGGAGACTCAATAGTGGTATCCTTTTTCTTGTGATCTTTGAGTAGACCAACAGCAGGCATCTCGTACTAAGTAAAAAGGAACAGGGATCTGAGAGACGATAAATCCAAAAGCAAGACGAAGGCTTAAGAGAAGAAATGATACCTCGGCTGGCACGGACCAGCGAAGCTTCCAGGGATCGCAGCCGGAGATATAATGATATTTGGAAAGAGGACCCATTCTATGAATCCCCTTCTCGTCGACACCCTAGACCAAGGAACCCCCTACCACCAGAGGGAACATCGCCTAGTCTTTGTTCTGCGATAATTTGAGAAGATCCACGTTTAAAAGAGGACCTTTGAACGAGGCTGAGATAGTCTTTTGGGTGAGATCAATGCCCCACTCCTGATACTTCTTAGTTCTTGCAAACCTTGCGGAATAGTCAGCCGCGAATAAGTACGCACTCTAGTCGCGAGGGTTGAATTCCTCAGCTGTTGGTGGAACCAGCGAAGTACCATTTCCTGAGAGAATTACAAACTCGTTGGAAATACGAATTTCGTTGCCAGAAATCTGAAAGACTCCACATTGAAGCTTGTTAAAAATCTCGAGAAAAATGGGACTAGAAGGATCGTAAAGGGGAAAGGACAACCCTACTCTTAACTGACCGGCGGTGACAATCATCCTGTCTGCAGACCAAGTGTCGGACTAAATCCATCGATAGTTCATTTCCAAATCAGGAGTTGCAGAGATGGGAGGAACCACGGAGGAGTCAGTGGAAGAGGTTAAAGACAAACCCATCTTCTAGAAATCTGCTTGGAAATCCTTAAGAGTTTTTAGTTGAGAAGGGGTTGATACCTTCTTTGGAGCCATAATGATGAAAAGAAAGGCAAGACAGTTGAGAGAAAATAAGGGTAACTATAAGGGCAGAGACAGGAGAAGAAGGAATAATAGCTTGAGTTCACGGAAAAAAAAAGTATCAAAGAAGAAGAAGGAAACATCAAACTAGAGCTAAAACGAGATATTTATAAGCAAATGGAACATTACCGACAGACCAGGTTGACAACACGTTCGAGGAAACTTGACCGGTAGTAACCGGTTACCAGGAGAAGGTGGCCACGTGGAAGCAAGAATGTGGAGAACGTGGTGGCCAAGGAATATCAATCGATTCTTATTCCATTCTCATAAGATTCGAACGAAATAAGAAAAGGAAAAATGTAGGTACACAAAATAGGTTCACCATGTGGCTGCACAGGAAGGCACGATATAGGACTAAAGAATCTCACTTAAAGATCTCGGTCAGTAGTTTGTCAAATCAAATGTCAGAATTACCTCGCCACTAACTAATAACGCAAAGCGCGAAGATGAAGCATCCAAAAATCGAAGTACCTCGTATAAGGAATCTAAACTGCGAAGAATCAGTTGTAGTACCCAATAAGACACCAACCACGAAATAAAGATGTACGAAGTAAGGCTACTTGGCTGGAAAGATAATCGACGAAGTCAGCAAATTATGGAGCAAGAAAAGAGACAGCTGTCCCGACAAACATCCAAAGTTGTCAGCAAAAGAAAGGGGAAAACTTTATGGAAAATGATATGGGAGAAGTATAAAGCATCTCCACGAGATTCACACGAACTAAAATGAGTTGTACACCATTAAGGTCGATTGGTCTATAAATAGGGGTCCTTGGGTAATGTAAAGAGAGGTCTAATTCGGAAGAGGGAGAGAGCTTTGCTTAGAGGAAGATATTAGGGTTTCCTTGTACTCGAGAACTTGTATTTTTCACTACTTGGAGTGGTTAATTAATAAATAATTTCTCACCCAAAACCATCACCATGTCTTCGATCTGTTTCTCTTCTTACTTGGTTGTGCTACTGGATTTCCGGTAGTTACAACACTTGTACCAATTATTCTTAAGCATATGGCAAGTTGGACAGGTACCTTGTAGAAATACAGTTGATAACTAATTCAATAATTGTTCGTGAATCTATCGACTTTGCAAAGAAGAAGAAACTATGTCAAATTAGAGTGGTTGAAGTTAATTAGGGGAACTTGAATACATACTATTCCTGGTAATGACCTTGATCTTTTTTGCCCATTAACAAACATATCAATTGGTTAAGCCCAAAAACCATAAGGTTAGACCTCATTTTATGGCCTGCTTAAACTTCAACCGGGTTATTCTATTCCACCTCGTAGATAGAAAAGGTAATTGACAGTTAAGTGAAACCTAATTCACACACGCCCTTTTTTAATATTTTTATCTGGACAATATAAAGGTTGGGAAATAATAACACACATGCCCTTTTTCTTTTCTTGACCTTCTCATCAAAATGCATCAATGTATTATTTCATTGGTAGTTTTTTATTGATTTTTTTTCCGATCGATAAAGAAGATTTCATTAATCGGAATAGAGGTACAAAAATTTTGTACCACCCAAAAAGAAAGCAAGGGAAAAAAGGAAAAAGACTCGCAAACAAGCAAACGAGTCAGAAAATCAAAAACACCCCAGAAGATTAAGGAGGATCAAAGTAAATCGCATACCAGTTATTTACAACAGAATCAAAAGACATATCTTCTAAATCTTTGATAACCATAGCCCAATGAAATAAACAATACTTCACCATATGAATAACGTGTTGAACTGTTTGCACCTTACCAAAGAATACTGTAGAGTAAATTTCTTTCCATGTACGCCAGAGAATAGCAGCGGCTAGAAAATTCCAAATCTTCTTTTTCTGCGGTGTATCGAAATTCAACCGCCATAAAAAAAAGTGCAGCAGGAACAGAAGACTACATAGTGAAAAACAAGTTGGTCTTCTTCATGAATTGTTGCCAGATAAGAGTAACAAACTCACAATGAATAAACAGATGTGTCACGGTTTCATCATGGTTGCAGAATAAGCAAGTAAATGGAGTTGCAATCCCTTTTCTAATCAGTGAATCTCTAGTTGGGATTTTAAAATGACTGACGCACCAAATAAAGAAACCTACCTTAGGTGGTTAATCATGTTCCCATATAAACCAAAAAATGTCTTGATTCGGTAAGGCACTATGTGGAGCAAGTTTGTCCTAACTAGACTTGACAGTATAGTTTCTTTTTTTATTTTTTTTAATTCACAGCCCACTAGAACTTATCTTCCACTTCATGATTGAGAGTAAAGTCAGCTAAACTTTCTTAAATGATATCAAATTCACTTAGCTTGAATATATAATCTTCTAGGAAGTTGCATCTTTTGAAATAATTCAGATATAGAACCCGAGAAGATATCAGCCACTGTCTTCATCTTAGATCTTGCTACAACATACAAGTGAGGAAAGATATTGCATGAAGTATCGTCTAAGATCCATATGTTCTCGCAGAATTTAGTTGATGTGACCCATTTTTGTGTCCGATTTGTCTCGATTCTATATATTGTTAGGGCTCATTTTTGTATTTATTATGGTATTTTATTTATTTATAGGTATTTTTGGCTAATAAACATTTTTGGAAAAAATTGGCTCGAAAATTTGTCGGAAAGCACCCGGAGGACATTTTCTATTCGGACTCTCACTTTAGATAAGGGGTAACCTAACTACTAAGGGGCATCCCATTTCCAGGCAGTTGCTAATCGCACCCCTACTCTGGATAAGGGGCAACCATCTTCAACATTCGAAAAAAAGGATTCTGGCGGAAAAAAATGCAGTTAAAGAGCAATTTTGGCAATCGTGATTTGAAGGAGTTTGAGGTCGATTAAACCTCTGATTTTCATAGGATAGACTCCTTATGGGTCTAGGAATCTGATATGGGTGTTTAAATCGATTAGAATGGGCTCAAACGATGGATTTTTCTCACAACAAGAAAATATGGAAAGTCACGTGTGTGACCTGTTTTAGGGAATTTTAGAGTGATTAAAACGTTGTAAACCTTCCCAAAGATTTGTATCTAACTAAGGAAGAGTTTAGAATAAAAAGGAAAGCTCAGAAACGCGTAGAAATCCTAAAACAAGAAATTGTCGCAACTTGGACGTGAAGAGAAGGAAAGAGATTTTGGAAGATTTGGGAGAGATTTAATCGGTATTTTTGATATAAATAGATGTCTTGGGTCATATAGAAGAGGTGTCGAGAGTTTGGGAACCTAAGGAGAGCCAGAGAAGAAGAAATCAGAGCTTTACCAAACTCTGTTTCTGCTGCTGCTGCTGCCGTTGAAGAAGAAAAACGCGAAGAACATTGACCCTCGATAGACAGTCGCAGAAAAGTGTCGTTGTTTAACAGCTAAAGAACATTAAGCTGTTCAGGGCAGTCTTATTCTAGGGTCTTAAAATCAGCGACAAAGCAACAGTTTTTCTGTAACAGTTCAATTGTAACAGCTATTTTGCAACACCAATACACTGTTGCAAACAGTCTGTGTTATTACTTTTCACTCTTTTAATCATATTTTGAGCAACAAACACATATTTTGAGATCATGATTAATATGAGGAGCTAAACCCCATTGCTGAGGCGATAGAGGAAGCTATTTTTCCAACGAAAAGTGGTATATTTTATTTTATCTTTTTATTCGCAATAATTATATGATTATTTGCCTTGAAATATTATTGAATATGATTTTTATTTGAGTGATTGTGATCTATTTTGATGGAGTATGCTTAGTCTTAAGATTTTTCATGCTTCATACTTGGTATTTACAATTATTACTTTTGAAAATCTACTTGTTGCAATATTTTAGAATCAAATTAAACAAGAAAATTGCATAAATATAAGTACTGGTTTAATCACTTTGAACTTGGAAAATAGTGGGATCTTAGCCTCAGTGTTTCTTTTAGTATTGATATCATCTTTGATTGATTTTGCTATAATTTTTAGTGGGTTTTCTATTTTAATATTAGGATTTAAGTCTAATTAATATCCTTCACAAGTCTGAGAGTCGAACCACTTTTACCACTATCTACAAATCACATCAATTTTTGGCGCCGCCGACGCGGACTTGTTTTTAGGATTATAGATTTATTTTTTTTATTTTTTTTGTTTTTATTATTTTTGTCTTTTTTTTTTATGTTTTTGGGTATTTATCTTGTGTCTACAGGTTCCGGATCATAAAGAAAATTGAGCCAAGGAGTTTGGTGATTTCATAAAGACTTGGAGCTAAAGATTAAAGCAAAAAGAACAGAAAAGAAGACAATTTTTATTTTTTCTTATTTTTTTAGACAATTTTAATTTAGGGTTTGTTTATTTTATTTTAATTTAAAAAAAAAAACTTTATTAGGGTTTATTATTTTTGTAATTTTTCTATATTTTTTTGTACTTTTGGACTTTTGGACTTTGAGACATTATTTTTTTTATTATCCTACGGAAGGGTACTTTAAATATAAACTGTTTGCAGAGAAGTAGGACAATTCCGATATTGTCTCTGCACCTTGGGTTCGTACGCTAGACATCGGAGTCAGTGGCCCGAGTCGACTACAACCGATTCATCCCCCGTCCGGAACGGGAGGTAAGATTCTAAACACTCTTGAATCCCCTGTCAGCGAGTTACTGGACTCCTTCGTATGCATATATGTTGAGCACTGAATATGGACATTTATTTTTCTAGTAAAGGGCAAGGCCTGGCCATACAAGATAAGGGTTCGGATTTCATCACCGTTCTCTTCTTGCCCGCTTTAGGAACACGTAACCTACGCGAACCTAAGCCTAAAATTTTGACTAGAACAAGACCGATAGGGTAACGAGCTTAACAGGAAAGTCATTCGAAAAATATTGGTTACTCTTTTAAGCATACTTCGAAGTTCTTGACGGTTTCTGTAAGTTGAATGCGTGACTGCGCCGCCTTGTAATACCGGTGAGGCCTTGGGTATCAAAGCTCCACCAAGCTTCCCTCGCCTCTATTCAACTTACGTTAACTCGGATTGATTCCAGAGGGGTTTTCTTAAATTGTAACGAATTCCCGTTCGAAGGATTATAAGCTAGTCCAGAAAAAATCTAAGTGGAGCCATCATGCTTTTTGTTTGCTAGAAATCAATAGGTTTGATTTGGTTGAGTAGGACTTCATCTGTGTTTGCTTACCCTTCCAATTTAGAAAATTCTATTGTATGCCTGAATGTAAAAGAGACGCACTAGGTAGATTTGTTAAAGAGAAACCTAGTAGTTCGAAGCGTCTCGATTACCTTAATATAGAAAGTCCGGCTTTTGAAGAGTCTGTTTTTGAACGTTCTTTGACTGAGGAGAGAATCCCTGTTGCTTCGATAGCGCCAGAAATGGCAACTTTAAAAGCTTTGTTAAATCCAACTAGGACTACCCGTCCTTCGTGTATCAAGTTAGCTGAAACGGAGGCACCCTATGAACTGAAACCTGGGACCTTACAGATGCTCCTAATCTTTTTAGGGAAAGAAAATAAAAACCCTTATTACCATGTTAAGGATTTTGAGGAAATTTTTAGTACTCTAAGAATTAGAGGCTTAGCTGATGATGCATTGAAACTTAGGTTATTCACATTTTCCCTGAAAGATAAGGCCAAGTCGTGGCTGTATAGTTTGGACTCGAGTCAATTGAGACATATGAACAACTTACATCTGCCTTTTTCAATAAGTTTTTCCCTAGGAACAAAACATCGTCTATTAGGACGCAAATATGCACATTTTCACAACAAGAGGGAGAATCTTTATATAGGTATTTGGAAAGGTTCAATAATTTATTATCCCAGTGTCCTCATCATGGTTTAGAAAAGGTTAGGCTAGTTCAGATCCTTTATGAGGGTTTAGATTATTCCACAACGACCATGGTTGAGTCTCTATGCACTGGTGGATTTGAAAACCAAACTGTTGATGCGGCGATGAAATTTTTTAATGAAATCGCCGAAAAAAATCCAGCAATGGGAAAATAGTAGGGCACCCAAAAAACAATTCTTTTACGTAGAGGAAACGTTAATAGGGTAGAAGGAGGCTATGAATCAGATGCCAGAATTGCTGCTATAGCAAAAATGTTAGAAGCCTTAGAAGTGGGCCATACTAGTGGTAGAGTGGAGCCTTTTTGGGAAGGCCAGAATATTGAAGAGCATGCCAATTCTCTTTATAATAACACTAGATTTGATAACCGTCAAAAGATTGACCCATATTCAGAAACCTATAATCCTGGTTGGAGAAACCATCCGAACCTTTCATGGTCTAAGGGCCAAAGTCAAGGTCAGTTTAGTAATTCTAATGCTCCCCCAGGTTTTGGCTATACTAAGAATCCTTCAGGACTAGCTCAGTTTCAGAATCTGTTAGATAAGAAAATCCTAAGTTTAGAGGAATCTCTCGCCTTGTTAACTCAGCAAACTGCAAAATTCCAGTTATCTGTAGAACAGAGTCTACAAGCTAGTAACAGAATAGGACAAGAAAATAGTCAGGCTATTTCCGAGTTAAAAACCCAAGTTGGTCTGATAAGTGATTCTTTGAGAGAAAAAGGTAAGTTTCCTAGTCAAACACAACCCAACCCTAGAGGAGTTCATGAATTAGGTGCAAAACCATCGAATAAATTGAATGCTGTTAGAACCCTTAGAAGTGGTAGAGTTGTAGACAATAAGGTAACCATGCGCGATAGTGAACATATTGTAGTTCACCCCTCAGGATCTCACCTCTCAGGAGTAGTAGTTGAAGAGACTGATAAAGTTTCTAATGATGTGAATTCGGTTCCTGAAAGGTCTGATTTTAGGCCTACAGACTCATTTCCTCAGCTATTAGTACCAACAAAGAAGGAATCGAACTTTAATGACATAGTGGAGGTTTTTAAGCAAGTTACCATAAACCTTCCCTTGTTAGATGCAATTAGGAAAATTCCTGCTTATGTCAAGTTCCTTAAGGATATGTGTACGCGAAAGCGAAAACTTAGCATCCATAAGAAAACCTTTTTAGCTAGTCACGTAAGTTCAATCATTCAGAACACCACAAATCCAAAGTACAAAGACCCAAGTTCTCCTACCATTGCTTGCACAATAGGTAACTTCCGGGTAGAAAAAGCTTTACTTGACTTAGGAGCCAGTGTGAACTTACTGCCATTCCATGTATACTTACAGCTAGGACTTGGTGAAATGAAACCTACTCAGATGACACTGCAGTTAGCTGATAGGTCTGTTAAAATCCCTCGAGGTGTTATCGAGGATGTTCTTATTGAGGTCGACAAGTTTATTTATCCAGTGGATTTCGCGGTCCTAGATACCGAACCTGTCCCTGACCTAGAGAACCAGATACCTGTGATTTTAGGTCGCCCATTTTTAGCTACGTCTAATGCGATCATTAAATGTCGAAATGGTGTGATGAGTTTATCTTTTGGTAATATGAATATGGAGATGAACATTTTTAATGTCAGTAAGCAACCACATGAGCTAGATGACACGTGTGTTGAGGAGGTGAACATGATAGAAGCCTTAGTTCAGGAGTCATTACCAAACATCGTGTCTAAAGACCCATTAGAAAGTTGTATATCCCATTTTGGTTTAGATTTTGTCGACAATAACACTATTGAACAGGTGAATGCTCTATTAGATTCTACCCATGTGTTAGACACTGATAGATGGAAATCTAGGTTCGAACCGTTACCAGTTTCTGCGACTACCCTAATTCCTTCTTTAGAAGAGCCCCCAAAGTTGGACCTTAAACCACTACCCAATACTCTAAAGTATGTGTTTTTAGGCCTATCTGAGACTTTATCTGTGATTGTAGCTTCCAATTTGGATAGTGATCAAGAAAGTAGGCTAGCAAAAGTACTTCAAGACAATAAGGAAGCTTTAGGGTGGACTATAGCAGACATTAAGGGTATAAGTCCTACTGTGTGTATGCATCAGATTCATTTAGAGGAAGACTCCAAACCTTCTAGGGAGATGCAACGTCGACTGAACCCTAACATGAAAGAGGTAGTTCGAAAAGAGATGCTTAAGTTGTTAGATGCGGGTATTATTTACCCAATTTCAGACAGTACATGGGTCAGCCCTGTTCAGGTTGTCCCCAAGAAATCAGGTATCACTGTAGTCCAGAATGATAATAATGAATTAATCCCAACCCGAGTGACCACGGGATGGCGTGTGTGTATTGACTATAGGAAATTGAACAAGGTCACAAGGAAGGATCACTTTCCCCTTCCTTTTATCGACCAAATGCTAGAGCGATTAGCTGGACATAGTCACTATTGCTTCTTAGATGGCTACTCCGGTTATAATCAGATCGTTATTTCCCCAGAAGACCAAGAGAAAACCACCTTCACCTGTCCCTTTGGTACCTTTGCGTATAGACGCATGCCTTTCGAGCTATGTAATGCCCCTGCAACTTTTCATCGTTCTATGATGAGCACATTTTATGATATGGTAGAACGGTTCTTATAGGTCTTTATGAATGATTTTCAGTGTTTGGTTCATCTTTCGATGAGTGCTTGCATCATTTGACATTAGTGTTGACTAGGTGTATTAGTGCTTAATTGGGAAAAATGCCATTTCATGGTTAAATTAGGAATTATATTAGGTCACATCGTCTCTTCAAAGGGTATAGAGGTACACAAAGCCAAAGTTTACCTTATTAAGACTTTACAGTTCCCAAAAACCGTAAAAGATATTAGGTCATTCCTAGGGCATGCAGGTTTTTACCGTCGATTCATTAAGGATTTTAGCTTGATTTCTAGACCTCTTTGCAATTTGCTTGCAAAAGATGTTAAGTTTGTCTTTGATGATGCTTGTTTAGAGGCTTTTGAGAAGCTTAAAACTTTACTCACTACTGCCCCGATAGTCCAGGCAGCTAACTGGAACCTACCCTTTGAGATTATGTGTGATTCTTCATATTATGCTATAGGCGTCGTTTTAGGACAACGAGAAAAAAAATTACTTCATGTGATTTATTATGCTAGCAAAACTCTGAATGATGCCAAAATGAACTACACAACTACCGAGAAGGAACTTTTAGCCATCGTGTTGCCTTGGATAAGTTTAGGTCTTACCTATTAGGTTCTAAGATCATAATCTATACATATCATGCTTCTTTGAAATACCTTTTATCTAAGAAGGATACCAAACCTAGATTGATTAGATGGATCCTATCGTTACAGGAATTTTCCCCAGACATTAGAGACAAAAAGGGTGCAGAAAATGTAGTAGCAGATCACTTGTCTAGGCTAGTTGTTAGTTCCCCTAGTGATTCCCTTCCTATAAGGGATAGCTTTACTGATGAACAATTGTTCTCTGTTTCCCAATCACCTTGGTATGCAAATATAGTGAATTATCTTGTTACTGGTCGAACCCCTCAACATTGGGGTAAGCAAGATCGTCCTAGTTTTTTAGCCGAGGTTAAGCATTTCTTTTGGGACGATCCTTATCTGTTTAAGTATTGTCCGGACCAGATTATTAGGAGATGTGTATCTGAGAGTGACCAGTCTAGTATTATCTCCTTTTGGCATGAACATGCATGTGGGGTCATTTTAGTGCTAAGAATATTGCTGCTAATATTTTGCAGTGTGGATTTTACTGGCCTTCGTTGTTTAAAGATTCCCATAGTCATTGTGTTTCTTGTGAGCGTTGCCAGAAGTTAGAAACCATTTCCCGTAGAAATATGATGCCTTTGAACCCTATTTTAGTGATTGAGGTCTTGGATGTGTGGGACATTGATTTTATGGGTCCATTTCCTATTTCATTTGGTTATCTTTACATACTTGTCTCTGTAGACTATGTGTCTAAGTGGGTTGAGGCGGTTCCGTGTAGAACGAATGACCACAGGGTCGTAGTCCAGTTTTTGAAAGAGAATATACTTACAAAGTTTTGGTAAGCCGCGAGCTATAATTAGTGATGGAGGTTCACACTTTTGTAATAGACCGTTTTCTCTTTTAATGAAACAATACGGTATTACCCATAAAGTAGCAACCCCATATCACCCTCAGACTAGTGGTCAGGTAGAGGTTTCCAATAGGGAAATTAAACGTATTCTAGAGAAAACAGTTAATCCAAATAGGAAAGACTGGTCGTCGAGGCTTACTGATGCCTTATGGGATTACCGTACTGCGTTTAAGACACCCATTGGAATGTCACCTTTCGTTTAGTGTTTGGAAAGGCATGTCACCTTCCTGTTGAGTTAGAGCATCGAGCCTATTGGGATATTAAGAACTTAAACTTTTCACTTGACAAGGCAGGAGCTCAAAGAAAGCTCCAGCTCAATGACTTGGACGAGATTCGTAGAGATGCATACGATAGTGCTAAGGAGTATAAGAACAAAATGAAACTTGTGCATGATAGGAATATTTTACGAAAGTCATTTTCTCCAGGTCAAAAAGTTCTTCTATATGACACTCGTTGCATGTATTCCCCGGGAAGTTGCACTCTCGGTGGACCGGTCCTTTTGTGTTCCGTACTGTTTTTCCTCATGGCGTTGTTGAGATTGAGACACCAGATGGTAGTAGTTCTAAAAGAGGTTCTTAAGTTGTTAGATGCGGGTATTATTTACCCAATTTCAGACAGTACATGGGTCAGCCCTGTTCAGGTTGTCCCCAAGAAATCAGGTATCACTGTAGTCCAGAATGATAATAATGAATTAATCCCAACCCGAGTGACCACGGGATGGCGTGTGTGTATTGACTATAGGAAATTGAATAAGGTCACAAGGAAGGATCACTTTCCCCTTCCTTTTATCGACCAAATGCTAGAGCGATTAGCTGGACATAGTCACTGTTGCTTCTTAGATGGCTACTCCGGTTATAATCAGATCGTTATTTCCCCAGAAGACCAAGAGAAAACCACCTTTACCTGTCTCTTTGGTACCTTTGCGTATAGACGCATGCCTTTCGAGCTATGTAATGCCCCTGCAACTTTTCATCGTTGTATGATGAGCACATTTTATGATATGGTAGAACGGTTCTTATAGGTCTTTATGGATGATTTTCAGTGTTTGGTTCATCTTTCGATGAGTGCTTGCATCATTTGACATTAGTGTTGACTAGGTGTATTAGTGCTTAATTGGGAAAAATGCCATTTCATGGTTAAATCAGGAATTATATTAGGTCACATCGTCTCTTCAAAGGGTATAGAGGTACACAAAGCCAAAGTTTACCTTATTAAGACTTTACAGTTCCCAAAAACCGTAAAAGATATTAGGTCATTCCTAGGGCATGCAGGTTTTTACCGTCGATTCATTAAGGATTTTAGCTTGATTTCTAGACCTCTTTGCAATTTGCTTGCAAAAGATGTTAAGTTTGTCTTTGATGATGCTTGTTTAGAGGCTTTTGAGAAGCTTAAAACTTTACTCACTACTGCCCCGATAGTCCTGGAAGCTAACTGGAACCTACCCTTTGAGATTATGTGTGATTCTTCATATTATGCTATAGGCGTCGTTTTAGGACAACGAGAAAAAAAATTACTTCATGTGATTTATTATGCTAGCAAAACTCTGAATGATGCCCAAATGAACTACACAACTACCGAGAAGGAACTTTTAGCCATCGTGTTGCCTTGGATAAGTTTAGGTCTTACCTATTAGGTTCTAAGATCATAATCTATACATATCATGCTTCTTTGAAATACCTTTTATCTAAGAAGGATACCAAACCTAGATTGATTAGATGGATCCTATCGTTACAGGAATTTTCCCCAGACATTAGAGACAAAAAGGGTGCAGAAAATGTAGTAGCAGATCACTTGTCTAGGCTAGTTGTTAGTTCCCCTAGTGATTCCCTTCCTATAAGGGATAGCTTTACTGATGAACAATTGTTCTCTGTTTCCCAATCACCTTGGTATGCAAATATAGTGAATTATCTTGTTACTGGTCGAACCCCTCAACATTGGGGTAAGCAAGATCGTCCTAGTTTTTTAGCCGAGGTTAAGCATTTCTTTTGGGACGATCCTTATCTGTTTAAGTATTGTCCGGACCAGATTATTAGGAGATGTGTATCTGAGAGTGACCAGTCTAGTATTATCTCCTTTTGGCATGAACATGCATGTGGGGTCATTTTAGTGCTAAGAATATTGCTGCTAATATTTTGCAGTGTGGATTTTACTGGCCTTCGTTGTTTAAAGATTCCCATAGTCATTGTGTTTCTTGTGAGCGTTGCCAGAAGTTAGAAACCATTTCCCGTAGAAATATGATGCCTTTGAACCCTATTTTAGTGATTGAGGTCTTGGATGTGTGGGACATTGATTTTATGGGTCCATTTCCTATTTCATTTGGTTATCTTTACATACTTGTCTCTGTAGACTATGTGTCTAAGTGGGTTGAGGCGGTTCCGTGTAGAACGAATGACCACAGGGTCGTAGTCCAGTTTTTGAAAGAGAATATACTTACAAAGTTTTGGTAAGCCGCGAGCTATAATTAGTGACGGAGGTTCACACTTTTGTAATAGACCGTTTTCTCTTTTAATGAAACAATACGGTATTACCCATAAAGTAGCAACCCCATATCACCCTCAGACTAGTGGTCAGGTAGAGGTTTCCAATAGGGAAATTAAACGTATTCTAGAGAAAACAGTTAATCCAAATAGGAAAGACTGGTCGTCGAGGCTTACTGATGCCTTATGGGATTACCGTACTGCGTTTAAGACACCCATTGGAATGTCACCTTTCGTTTAGTGTTTGGAAAGGCATGTCACCTTCCTGTTGAGTTAGAGCATCGAGCCTATTGGGATATTAAGAACTTAAACTTTTCACTTGACAAGGCAGGAGCTCAAAGAAAGCTCCAGCTCAATGACTTGGACGAGATTCGTAGAGATGCATACGATAGTGCTAAGGAGTATAAGAACAAAATGAAACTTGTGCATGATAGGAATATTTTACGAAAGTCATTTTCTCCAGGTCAAAAAGTTCTTCTATATGACACTCGTTGCATGTATTCCCCGGGAAGTTGCACTCTCGGTGGACCGGTCCTTTTGTGTTCCGTACTGTTTTTCCTCATGGCGTTGTTGAGATTGAGACACCAGATGGTAGTAGTTCTAAAAGAGGTTCTTAAGTTGTTAGATGCGGGTATTATTTACCCAATTTCAGACAGTACATGGGTCAGCCCTGTTCAGGTTGTCCCCAAGAAATCAGGTATCACTGTAGTCCAGAATGATAATAATGAATTAATCCCAACCCGAGTGACCACGGGATGGCGTGTGTGTATTGACTATAGGAAATTGAACAAGGTCACAAGGAAGGATCACTTTCCCCTTCCTTTTATCGACCAAATGCTAGAGCGATTAGCTGGACATAGTCACTATTGCTTCTTAGATGGCTACTCCGGTTATAATCAGATCGTTATTTCCCCAGAAGACCAAGAGAAAACCACCTTCACCTGTCCCTTTGGTACCTTTGCGTATAGACGCATGCCTTTCGAGCTATGTAATGCCCCTGCAACTTTTCATCGTTCTATGATGAGCACATTTTATGATATGGTAGAACGGTTCTTATAGGTCTTTATGAATGATTTTCAGTGTTTGGTTCATCTTTCGATGAGTGCTTGCATCATTTGACATTAGTGTTGACTAGGTGTATTAGTGCTTAATTGGGAAAAATGCCATTTCATGGTTAAATTAGGAATTATATTAGGTCACATCGTCTCTTCAAAGGGTATAGAGGTACACAAAGCCAAAGTTTACCTTATTAAGACTTTACAGTTCCCAAAAACCGTAAAAGATATTAGGTCATTCCTAGGGCATGCAGGTTTTTACCGTCGATTCATTAAGGATTTTAGCTTGATTTCTAGACCTCTTTGCAATTTGCTTGCAAAAGATGTTAAGTTTGTCTTTGATGATGCTTGTTTAGAGGCTTTTGAGAAGCTTAAAACTTTACTCACTACTGCCCCGATAGTCCAGGCAGCTAACTGGAACCTACCCTTTGAGATTATGTGTGATTCTTCATATTATGCTATAGGCGTCGTTTTAGGACAACGAGAAAAAAAATTACTTCATGTGATTTATTATGCTAGCAAAACTCTGAATGATGCCCAAATGAACTACACAACTACCGAGAAGGAACTTTTAGCCATCGTGTTGCCTTGGATAAGTTTAGGTCTTACCTATTAGGTTCTAAGATCATAATCTATACATATCATGCTTCTTTGAAATACCTTTTATCTAAGAAGGATACCAAACCTAGATTGATTAGATGGATCCTATCGTTACAGGAATTTTCCCCAGACATTAGAGACAAAAAGGGTGCAGAAAATGTAGTAGCAGATCACTTGTCTAGGCTAGTTGTTAGTTCCCCTAGTGATTCCCTTCCTATAAGGGATAGCTTTACTGATGAACAATTGTTCTCTGTTTCCCAATCACCTTGGTATGCAAATATAGTGAATTATCTTGTTACTGGTCGAACCCCTCAACATTGGGGTAAGCAAGATCGTCCTAGTTTTTTAGCCGAGGTTAAGCATTTCTTTTGGGACGATCCTTATCTGTTTAAGTATTGTCCGGACCAGATTATTAGGAGATGTGTATCTGAGAGTGACCAGTCTAGTATTATCTCCTTTTGGCATGAACATGCATGTGGGGTCATTTTAGTGCTAAGAATATTGCTGCTAATATTTTGCAGTGTGGATTTTACTGGCCTTCGTTGTTTAAAGATTCCCATAGTCATTGTGTTTCTTGTGAGCGTTGCCAGAAGTTAGAAACCATTTCCCGTAGAAATATGATGCCTTTGAACCCTATTTTAGTGATTGAGGTCTTGGATGTGTGGGACATTGATTTTATGGGTCCATTTCCTATTTCATTTGGTTATCTTTACATACTTGTCTCTGTAGACTATGTGTCTAAGTGGGTTGAGGCGGTTCCGTGTAGAACGAATGACCACAGGGTCGTAGTCCAGTTTTTGAAAGAGAATATACTTACAAAGTTTTGGTAAGCCGCGAGCTATAATTAGTGACGGAGGTTCACACTTTTGTAATAGACCGTTTTCTCTTTTAATGAAACAATACGGTATTACCCATAAAGTAGCAACCCCATATCACCCTCAGACTAGTGGTCAGGTAGAGGTTTCCAATAGGGAAATTAAACGTATTCTAGAGAAAACAGTTAATCCAAATAGGAAAGACTGGTCGTCGAGGCTTACTGATGCCTTATGGGATTACCGTACTGCGTTTAAGACACCCATTGGAATGTCACCTTTCGTTTAGTGTTTGGAAAGGCATGTCACCTTCCTGTTGAGTTAGAGCATCGAGCCTATTGGGATATTAAGAACTTAAACTTTTCACTTGACAAGGCAGGAGCTCAAAGAAAGCTCCAGCTCAATGACTTGGACGAGATTCGTAGAGATGCATACGATAGTGCTAAGGAGTATAAGAACAAAATGAAACTTGTGCATGATAGGAATATTTTACGAAAGTCATTTTCTCCAGGTCAAAAAGTTCTTCTATATGACACTCGTTGCATGTATTCCCCGGGAAGTTGCACTCTCGGTGGACCGGTCCTTTTGTGTTCCGTACTGTTTTTCCTCATGGCGTTGTTGAGATTGAGACACCAGATGGTAGTAGTTCTAAAAGAGGTTCTTAAGTTGTTAGATGCGGGTATTATTTACCCAATTTCAGACAGTACATGGGTCAGCCCTGTTCAGGTTGTCCCCAAGAAATCAGGTATCACTGTAGTCCAGAATGATAATAATGAATTAATCCCAACCCGAGTGACCACGGGATGGCGTGTGTGTATTGACTATAGGAAATTGAACAAGGTCACAAGGAAGGATCACTTTCCCCTTCCTTTTATCGACCAAATGCTAGAGCGATTAGCTGGACATAGTCACTATTGCTTCTTAGATGGCTACTCCGGTTATAATCAGATCGTTATTTCCCCAGAAGACCAAGAGAAAACCACCTTCACCTGTCCCTTTGGTACCTTTGCGTATAGACGCATGCCTTTCGAGCTATGTAATGCCCCTGCAACTTTTCATCGTTCTATGATGAGCACATTTTATGATATGGTAGAACGGTTCTTATAGGTCTTTATGAATGATTTTCAGTGTTTGGTTCATCTTTCGATGAGTGCTTGCATCATTTGACATTAGTGTTGACTAGGTGTATTAGTGCTTAATTGGGAAAAATGCCATTTCATGGTTAAATTAGGAATTATATTAGGTCACATCGTCTCTTCAAAGGGTATAGAGGTACACAAAGCCAAAGTTTACCTTATTAAGACTTTACAGTTCCCAAAAACCGTAAAAGATATTAGGTCATTCCTAGGGCATGCAGGTTTTTACCGTCGATTCATTAAGGATTTTAGCTTGATTTCTAGACCTCTTTGCAATTTGCTTGCAAAAGATGTTAAGTTTGTCTTTGATGATGCTTGTTTAGAGGCTTTTGAGAAGCTTAAAACTTTACTCACTACTGCCCCGATAGTCCAGGCAGCTAACTGGAACCTACCCTTTGAGATTATGTGTGATTCTTCATATTATGCTATAGGCGTCGTTTTAGGACAACGAGAAAAAAAATTACTTCATGTGATTTATTATGCTAGCAAAACTCTGAATGATGCCCAAATGAACTACACAACTACCGAGAAGGAACTTTTAGCCATCGTGTTGCCTTGGATAAGTTTAGGTCTTACCTATTAGGTTCTAAGATCATAATCTATACATATCATGCTTCTTTGAAATACCTTTTATCTAAGAAGGATACCAAACCTAGATTGATTAGATGGATCCTATCGTTACAGGAATTTTCCCCAGACATTAGAGACAAAAAGGGTGCAGAAAATGTAGTAGCAGATCACTTGTCTAGGCTAGTTGTTAGTTCCCCTAGTGATTCCCTTCCTATAAGGGATAGCTTTACTGATGAACAATTGTTCTCTGTTTCCCAATCACCTTGGTATGCAAATATAGTGAATTATCTTGTTACTGGTCGAACCCCTCAACATTGGGGTAAGCAAGATCGTCCTAGTTTTTTAGCCGAGGTTAAGCATTTCTTTTGGGACGATCCTTATCTGTTTAAGTATTGTCCGGACCAGATTATTAGGAGATGTGTATCTGAGAGTGACCAGTCTAGTATTATCTCCTTTTGGCATGAACATGCATGTGGGGTCATTTTAGTGCTAAGAATATTGCTGCTAATATTTTGCAGTGTGGATTTTACTGGCCTTCGTTGTTTAAAGATTCCCATAGTCATTGTGTTTCTTGTGAGCGTTGCCAGAAGTTAGAAACCATTTCCCGTAGAAATATGATGCCTTTGAACCCTATTTTAGTGATTGAGGTCTTGGATGTGTGGGACATTGATTTTATGGGTCCATTTCCTATTTCATTTGGTTATCTTTACATACTTGTCTCTGTAGACTATGTGTCTAAGTGGGTTGAGGCGGTTCCGTGTAGAACGAATGACCACAGGGTCGTAGTCCAGTTTTTGAAAGAGAATATACTTACAAAGTTTTGGTAAGCCGCGAGCTATAATTAGTGACGGAGGTTCACACTTTTGTAATAGACCGTTTTCTCTTTTAATGAAACAATACGGTATTACCCATAAAGTAGCAACCCCATATCACCCTCAGACTAGTGGTCAGGTAGAGGTTTCCAATAGGGAAATTAAACGTATTCTAGAGAAAACAGTTAATCCAAATAGGAAAGACTGGTCGTCGAGGCTTACTGATGCCTTATGGGATTACCGTACTGCGTTTAAGACACCCATTGGAATGTCACCTTTCGTTTAGTGTTTGGAAAGGCATGTCACCTTCCTGTTGAGTTAGAGCATCGAGCCTATTGGGATATTAAGAACTTAAACTTTTCACTTGACAAGGCAGGAGCTCAAAGAAAGCTCCAGCTCAATGACTTGGACGAGATTCGTAGAGATGCATACGATAGTGCTAAGGAGTATAAGAACAAAATGAAACTTGTGCATGATAGGAATATTTTACGAAAGTCATTTTCTCCAGGTCAAAAAGTTCTTCTATATGACACTCGTTGCATGTATTCCCCGGGAAGTTGCACTCTCGGTGGACCGGTCCTTTTGTGTTCCGTACTGTTTTTCCTCATGGCGTTGTTGAGATTGAGACACCAGATGGTAGTAGTTCTAAAAGAGGTTCTTAAGTTGTTAGATGCGGGTATTATTTACCCAATTTCAGACAGTACATGGGTCAGCCCTGTTCAGGTTGTCCCCAAGAAATCAGGTATCACTGTAGTCCAGAATGATAATAATGAATTAATCCCAACCCGAGTGACCACGGGATGGCGTGTGTGTATTGACTATAGGAAATTGAACAAGGTCACAAGGAAGGATCACTTTCCCCTTCCTTTTATCGACCAAATGCTAGAGCGATTAGCTGGACATAGTCACTATTGCTTCTTAGATGGCTACTCCGGTTATAATCAGATCGTTATTTCCCCAGAAGACCAAGAGAAAACCACCTTCACCTGTCCCTTTGGTACCTTTGCGTATAGACGCATGCCTTTCGAGCTATGTAATGCCCCTGCAACTTTTCATCGTTCTATGATGAGCACATTTTATGATATGGTAGAACGGTTCTTATAGGTCTTTATGAATGATTTTCAGTGTTTGGTTCATCTTTCGATGAGTGCTTGCATCATTTGACATTAGTGTTGACTAGGTGTATTAGTGCTTAATTGGGAAAAATGCCATTTCATGGTTAAATTAGGAATTATATTAGGTCACATCGTCTCTTCAAAGGGTATAGAGGTACACAAAGCCAAAGTTTACCTTATTAAGACTTTACAGTTCCCAAAAACCGTAAAAGATATTAGGTCATTCCTAGGGCATGCAGGTTTTTACCGTCGATTCATTAAGGATTTTAGCTTGATTTCTAGACCTCTTTGCAATTTGCTTGCAAAAGATGTTAAGTTTGTCTTTGATGATGCTTGTTTAGAGGCTTTTGAGAAGCTTAAAACTTTACTCACTACTGCCCCGATAGTCCAGGCAGCTAACTGGAACCTACCCTTTGAGATTATGTGTGATTCTTCATATTATGCTATAGGCGTCGTTTTAGGACAACGAGAAAAAAAATTACTTCATGTGATTTATTATGCTAGCAAAACTCTGAATGATGCCAAAATGAACTACACAACTACCGAGAAGGAACTTTTAGCCATCGTGTTGCCTTGGATAAGTTTAGGTCTTACCTATTAGGTTCTAAGATCATAATCTATACATATCATGCTTCTTTGAAATACCTTTTATCTAAGAAGGATACCAAACCTAGATTGATTAGATGGATCCTATTGTTACAGGAATTTTCCCCAGACATTAGAGACAAAAAGGGTGCAGAAAATGTAGTAGCAGATCACTTGTCTAGGCTAGTTGTTAGTTCCCCTAGTGATTCCCTTCCTATAAGGGATAGCTTTAGTGATGAACAATTGTTCTCTATTTCCCAATCACCTTGGTATGCAAATATAGTGAATTATCTTGTTACTGGTCGAACCCCTCAACATTGGGGTAAGCAAGATCGTCCTAGTTTTTTAGCCGAGGTTAAGCATTTCTTTTGGGACGATCCTTATCTGTTTAAGTATTGTCCGGACCAGATTATTAGGAGATGTGTATCTGAGAGTGACCAGTCTAGTATTATCTCCTTTTGGCATGAACATGCATGTGGGGTCATTTTAGTGCTAAGAATATTGCTGCTAATATTTTGCAGTGTGGATTTTACTGGCCTTCGTTGTTTAAAGATTCCCATAGTCATTGTGTTTCTTGTGAGCGTTGCCAGAAGTTAGAAACCATTTCCCGTAGAAATATGATGCCTTTGAACCCTATTTTAGTGATTGAGGTCTTGGATGTGTGGGACATTGATTTTATGGGTCCATTTCCTATTTCATTTGGTTATCTTTACATACTTGTCTCTGTAGACTATGTGTCTAAGTGGGTTGAGGCGGTTCCGTGTAGAACGAATGACCACAGGGTCGTAGTCCAGTTTTTGAAAGAGAATATACTTACAAAGTTTTGGTAAGCCGCGAGCTATAATTAGTGACGGAGGTTCACACTTTTGTAATAGACCGTTTTCTCTTTTAATGAAACAATACGGTATTACCCATAAAGTAGCAACCCCATATCACCCTCAGACTAGTGGTCAGGTAGAGGTTTCCAATAGGGAAATTAAACGTATTCTAGAGAAAACAGTTAATCCAAATAGGAAAGACTGGTCGTCGAGGCTTACTGATGCCTTATGGGATTACCGTACTGCGTTTAAGACACCCATTGGAATGTCACCTTTCGTTTAGTGTTTGGAAAGGCATGTCACCTTCCTGTTGAGTTAGAGCATCGAGCCTATTGGGATATTAAGAACTTAAACTTTTCACTTGACAAGGCAGGAGCTCAAAGAAAGCTCCAGCTCAATGACTTGGACGAGATTCGTAGAGATGCATACGATAGTGCTAAGGAGTATAATAAAAAAATGAAACTTGTGCATGATAGGAATATTTTACGAAAGTCATTTTCTCCAGGTCAAAAAGTTCTTCTATATGACACTCGTTGCATCTATTCCCCGGGAAGTTGCACTCTCGGTGGACCGGTCCTTTTGTGTTCCGTACTGTTTTTCCTCATGGCGTTGTTGAGATTGAGACACCAGATGGTAGTAGTTCTTCGAAGGTTAACGTCAGCGATTGAAGCCCTTTTTAGAGCCTTTTCCTACAGGTGATGTTGAGGAGGTCCCTCTGGAGGACCCTGTTTACCTTGATTGACCATCGAGGCGATTTTGTATATTGTATAATATTTTTGTAGGTTTTTGGTTGCACTTCACCCAGGTACTATCTTTCCGACTTCTCTCTTTACTATTTCCTCATGTTACTTATATTTTTGATACTGTTATTTGATTAGAAACATTGAGGACAATGTTAGATTTAAGTTTTGGGGTGGGGTAGAACTTTTTGTTACCTTTTCGTTGCAATAATTAAACTCCAGAGCCTAGAAATTTATCCCTATTAAGGATGGCACTAACCAATCTAAGTGGATGGAAGCATTTTGGTTGTTGGAGTTGAGGAACCAATCTGACTAGATGGAAACATCTAAAGAGCCTATTCATAAAAGCACAGAGCTCAGGTGTTAGAAATAACATGATAGTTTCACCATATCTTGTTGAGTCTTTTTCACTTCTGTTTTTATTTTGTTTTGTTTTTAAACTATGTTTCTCTAAGTGATTAGGTGGGGCTCACGATTCAAGTTGTTACCAATGCTAGGGTGAATTAGAGTGATTGAGATACCAAAAAAAAATGTAGAAAAAAAAAAAGACCAGACCATCAGACCAACTGGAATAAATTCAATAAAGTCGACCAATGGAACCCTTGTATATGCCAGTTGTGTTGACCTAGAGTTAGGATTATCAATCACTGGTTCCCTTGTATATGCCAGTGTGTTGATATTAGTCAGACTAGTATCCCATTCCATTAGGATAGGTTCATTTTGGCGGAGGCCTTCAGACAGATATGAGAAACACCGTTCACCTAGTAAACATCAAAACCATCTATGTTTTTCTATATCCATCTTCTTGATCTATCCATGTGATTATTTTTGACTCCGGATATTGATGTCCATAGTGCGACTATCTGAGTAGAGCTCTGTCACTTCATATAAATTTTAGTATGCTTGAGCGCAAACTCGTGTACAATAATTGGAATTTCGCATCAAGGTACTTCCTCCTGTAGTCAATAAGTATGCCAACCAAGGAGATTCTTTAGTGCCTTCCAAGGTTCTGTGTAGACAGCTAGGGTCTGGAGTAAAAAGGTTTTGTGGGTATACCTCTGGTAAGCCCTCCGGAGACAACACTCTGCCACTAGGGACACCTAGGGGTTTAAAGGCTTATTGCATACGCTAAATGCAATCGACGATGCCTGCAACAGTGAGTTAGGATTTTATTTCTATTTTATTTTTGCTCGAGGACTAGCAAATAATAGGTTTGGGGGTATTTGATAGACACATTTTTGTGTCCGATTTGTCACGATCCTATATATTGTTAGGGCTCATTTTTGTACTTATTATGGTGTTTTATTTATTTGTAGGTATTTTTGGCTAATAAACATTTTTGGAAAAAATTGGCTCGAAAAGTTGTCGGAAAGCACCCGGAAGACATTTGCTATTCGGACTCTCACTTTGGATAGGGGTAACCTAATTACTAAGGGGCATCCCATTTCCAGGCAGTTGCTAATCACACCCCTACTCTGGATAAGGAGCAACCATCTTCAACATTAAAAAAAAGGATTTTGGCGGGAAAAAAAATGTAGTTAAAGAGCAGTTTTGGCAATCGTGATTTGAAGGAGTTTAAGGTCGATTAAACCTCTGATTTTCATAGGATAGACTCCTTATGGGTCTAGAAATCTGATATGGGTGTTTAAATCGATTAGAATAGGCTCAAACGACGGATTTTTCTCACAACAAGAAAATATGGAAAGTCACGTGTGTGACCTGTTTAGGGAATTTTAGATTGATTCAAACGCTGTAAACCTTCCCAAAGATTTGTATCTATCTAAGGATGAGTTTAGAATAAAAAGGAAAGCTCAGAAACGCGTAGAAATCCTAAAACAAGACATTGTCGCAACTTGGCTGTGAAGAGAAGGAAAGAGATTTTGGAAGATTTGGGAGAGATTTAATCGGTATTTTTGATATAAATAGATGTCTTGGGTCATATAGAAGAGTTGTCGAGAGTTTGGGAACCTAAGGAGAGCCAGAGAAGAAGAAATCAGACCTTTACCAAACTCTGTTTCTGCTGCTGCTGCTGCTGTTGAAGAAGAAGAACGCGAAGAACATTGACCCTCGATAGACAGTCGCAGAAAAGTGTCGCTGTTTAACAGCTAAAGAACATTAAGCTGTTCAGGGCAGTCTTATTCTAGGGTCTTAAAATCAGCGACAAAGCAACAGCTTTCTGTAACAGTTCCATTGTAACAGCTGTTTTGCAACACCAATACACTGTTGCAAACAGTCTGTGTTATTACTTTTCACTCTTTTAATCATATTTTGAGCAACAAACACATATTTTGAGATCATGATTAATATGAGGAGCTAAACCCCATTGCTGAGGCGATAGAGGAAGCTATTTTTCCAACGAAAAGTGGTATATTTTATTTTATCTTTTTATTCGCAATAATTATATGATTATTTGCCTTGAAATATTATTGAATATGATTTTTATTTGAGTGATTGTGATCTATTTTGATGGAGTATGCTTAGTCTTAAGATTTTTCATGCTTCATACTTGGTATTTACAATTATTACTTTTGAAAATCTACTTGTTGCAATATTTTAGAATCAAATTAAACAAGAAAATTGCATAAATATAAGTACTGGTTTAATCACTTTGAACTTGGAAAATAGTGGGATCTTAGCCTCAGTGTTTCTTTTAGTATTGATATCATCTTTGATTGATTTTGCTATAATTTTTAGTGAGTTTTCTATTTTAATATTAGGATTTAAGTATAATTAATATCCTTCACAAGTCTGAGAGTCGAACCACTTTTACCACTATCTACAAATCAGTTTATTTAGCCACACCCATTCTTTAGATTTTCCCCACTGTGAAACCCACGCCTAAAAATATACAGGCGCGCACCCATTTTCTTAGGAAAAATTATTCTCGGACCCAAAATTGTTGAAATTAAGTTTTATCGTAAGATTTTATATGTTCATCGTACTCTTCTTCTTTCTTCTTTTTTTCTATTTCTCCTCCATATCCAGATCCGATCTACAAAAAATACCACGGAATTCAGAACACAAATTTAAGGTTTCGACACAATGGGAATTCAGGGACTCCGGCTAGCAACTCCGGCAACAACAACGAATCAGGATTCAGGGACGCAGAATCACTCTTTCGAACAAAACCCATCTCAGAAATCCGAACAATCGAGGTTAAATACAGAAAGAAATCAAGGAAAAGAAAGATGAACTCCGTCAATTAGTCGGTAATCGTTACAGTGTTGAGCCTGTTCTTCACTTGTTCAAAGGTATAATTTCCACGAGCTGATTTGATCTTATGCGAATCGACTTGTAGTTTTGCTTCGTTATCTTGTTTTGAATTGAACACTTCCCGAGTCAGGTTAACATAAGAATTAACCCTAACTTTTATGGCTATAGTTGTACATCGCTGCAACAATGAACAATGGGATTGACTGATTGTAATTCTATAATCAAAACTCATTTTGCATCAGAAAATTAATTTGGACATTGAATAATTGACCATTAGAGAAGTAGAGAAAGGAAACGGATTGGGTCAGTTTCAAATTCAAGTTATTGTCAGTATCACAAGAGGATGAAAGTTTGAAGAGAAAAAGTAGTAAGATCTATGGTTTCTCTGTAACCCATGATTGTTCTTCTACAGAGATTGGTGAACCTATGATTACTAGACAGTTTTTTCCAATGGTTGAAACCTCCTAAAATACCTCAGATGTATGAGTTCTCCTATCTCCTTTGGTAATGAAACACAACCTTTAGTATTGTTGAATTTCAACACCCTGAGTGATTTGAAACCCCCGAATAAAGAGCTGAAGTAGTTACCTCAGTTAACACTTACAGATTGACACATCAAAGAACGAATTTGAGAGTAACGAAATTTGGACAACTGCAGCTTATTCGACTCACCGCCTTTACATAATTGGCAGTTGGAAGGTTTCCGAGATAATTGGCAGGAGACCACATACAATCAACAGCTAACCATCATCAGTTTGATAGACACACACCAGTTGCTCTATAAAATGACTTCTTCAGAAATTAGTCAATGGTGGTGTTGATGTTGGTTTGAATGGGTTATGCATTTAAAAGAAAATGGAGCTAAAAGGATGCTGCAGTGGCAAGGCAAAGGATATGGAAGCGCAAATGGGTTTGGTGTGCGTGTGACGTGCATTTAAGAGAAAATGGAGGTGTGAATAATGATGCATAACAGGTTATGCATCTACAAAATTTGTTGCATAACTTGTTATTCATTCTCGAAATTGGTTGCATAACACGTTCTACAGCTCTATGTTTTTGCATAAGTTGTTATGCAGTCCAGAAAACGGTTGCATAACACGTTATGCAGCTACTTTTTTTTTAATATTGAAACCAACAAAAAATAAGGCTGCATAACTTGTCATGCAACCACAATAATATCTGCATAACATGTTATGCAGTCGTGAAAATGGATGCATAACCTGTTATGCATCCGAAAATATGACTTCATAATGCATTATGCATCGAGAAAATTGTTGCACAATCTTTTATACATCGAGAAAATAGATGCATAACCTGATATGCATCCGTAAATATAGATGCATAGTGCATTATGCATCAATTGTTTATGTACGCACTAAAATCAACCAAAACAATGGTTGCATAACTTGTTATATATGCATAACTTTGTTATCCAAATGTATAATTTGTTATGCAATGGATAAAATGGTTGCATAATTCGTTATGCGTCTGCATAATGTGGTATGCATCTTTTTTGGTGGCTGCATAATAGTTATGTATCAAGTTTTCGAAAAAATTTCCTAACATGATGATCACTTCCGATTTTTCCGTGAAAAACAAAAATTTCATATTCTTGTTTGTCCTCGTTGTGTAGCTCTCTTAAAAATTTTTCCAACGATATAAAATTTGTAAAATTCCTAGGCGCGGAATTTTAGATATGTTATATCCAAGTTGCGTTGTCAATTATACCCTGATCCATAACCCGTCATGCGGATGCATAATCCGTCATGCAGAAATTTTAAATAATTTCATATAATTATGGGTGTCACGGAAATAATTATGGGTGTCACGGTACCTAAAATTGATTGTGGGCTTGACAATGAGAATATTATTTTTTTTGGGACCGCGCCTAATTTTCCCTTTTTAAAATAATACTCGATAATATAAAAGTCTCGCTAAAATAATAAAATTTTCTAGTCTCGACTCGGGCCCTTAGTGCTAAAATAATAAATTCGATGAAATTATAATGTAATACGTTTCAAAAGTTCCCCTTAAACATTAATAGGCCCCAAATATTGTATAAAATAATAATTCCATTAGAAAATGAAAAATAATTTTCATATACCTTTGAGATGAGAAGACATCCTAGTGATTTAGAAGTTTTTATTGTTTGTGACTATATTGAATTGTAATTTGTACGTTAAATACAAAAAAAAATTGTATAAATTTTTTTTTTCATGGAAATTAATAAGATTTATTAATTTAAAAATAAATGCATGCCGTTCTAAAAATATTTTCGTTAATGTTTTTTTATCTTTTTCCATATTTTCCACTTTTAAAAATATATTTCGTTATTTATCCTAAGATTTTTTTTTTTAATATGGAAATTCTCATTTTTTTCTAAGGAATTTTTTTAAATTAAGAATTATTCTCTAATATATAATAATAAACTAGCCTAAGAGAATATATTATATTATTAAATAATAAATTATTATTTTATTATCTCTTTAAAATAATAGGATTTGGGTGGTCCCAAGCCTATTATTTTATAGATGTTTTACTGTATATTGCATCATCCGTCATGGTGAAACTTTGATTTATCTTTTGATAGATTAGTTGTGTAGATCCACATCACTATATAGTATCTTGGTGATTTCTATATTGTTGATTGCAAAGTATAAACTGAACTACTTCGGTAGTTATTATAGACAGATCTAAGACCCGACAAAGGAGTTTATTGGTTAAACGGAAGAGCCTTTGTCAAACTCATATCACTTAATCATTAACGGAAGATCCTTTATCAAAAATCATTGAATAGAGTTGTTACCGAACAGATTTGTTGTTCCTTTACTGTTTAGAATAAGAACCAAAGGAATTGTTCCAATGCGTGCACTTATCGAAAGCGCAGGGATACTGAAGAAACTGGGTGAAATATAGGTTTAGTTGCTTGGTCTCAAGTATATGAAGTTGGTTTAGATTTTGTATAGCGGCTTAATTCCGAGAGCATTCAATTCTGGACTAGGTCCCGGGGTTTTTCTGCATTTGCAGTTTCCTCGTTAACAAAATCTTGTTGTGTCTTTTACTTTTCTATTTCCGCAATTATAATTGTTTTATTATAATTAGAATTAAAATACACAAACGTTAATTCCGTATTACTTGATAGTGATCCTATATAGTTTAGTTAAGTCCGAACCTATTATCAAGTAATCATACTTCGTAGTTGTATTGTATCGATCTTGTATCCATAGTCAATCACGCAATTTATCTTGTTGTCGTATTGTCTCGATCTCGTATCCATAGACGATCACACAAAGTGTGAACCGATTTTGTATCCATAGTCAATCACGCAAGTTATCTTGTTGTCGTATTATCTCGATCTCGTATCCATAGACGATCACACGAAGTGTGAACCGATTAGTTTTATTGTCTCGACTCAGTCCATAGACAATCACTTTCGGTAGAGGACTTATAGGTGGAAAAGTTTTAGATTGAGGTATTTTTGGGTACCTCGTCTTTTCATCCTTGTAAGATGCTTTCTTTGTCTCCTATACTCTTTTATAAAATATTTTATTTATCGAGTAAAAAAACAATTACATGAAATAAATAAAAAGAAAGGGTCTTGTCTAACAATAATAACTTAAATGACTAAATTATTTCACTTTTTCGAAAAAAAACTAGCCGTTGGGTTCTTTCTCTGTATAAAAAGACCTCATTCGAGGACCTACTTTATCTCATACTTGCATAATCAATTCACTCCTACTTCATCCACTAATAAAACAACACACACCTACTTTCATACCTATAAAAGCTTGGCATCATTTGACTCCTTCGAAGATTTGTCCATAATCAAAACGTGGAACTCAAGAAGTCGAGTTGTAGATGTCTCCCCCGAAAGGGTAGACCCTGAAACCTTTTCGGCGAAGAGATATATCAACCATATGCGAGATTATGGGAATACAAAGAGAAAAAATCTTCAACAAATTCATGATTGCAAGTTATCTAAAATGCGATAATTTCTTTTATAGTTATCCAACGACGGATCTTCAACCGTAGCCATTTAAGCTTGCCGCTGCAACAATTTGTAAGTATTTTTAAACTTTATTTTGCATAATCTGAATTCTTCGGTCTTCTAATTAAACAACGGTAACAAAGTAAGTTTGTGTTGTGTTTTTGTAGGAGGAAGTCTTAAAAACACCCGCGTGCACTACTTAGAGGAAAAGAAAGAAGCATTCACCTTTGATGAAAGTTATCACTTCACGGTATCCATGCACGGAGGTACACCAGGTCTAGTGGGGACAACAGTCCCTCTAAAATTTCCTAATTACATATTAGGATTTACCTAATTGCAGAATTACCGTATATTAGACTTGGAAAATATCAATATGTATAGATTTTTCCCCCTATATCTTTATATATTATTTAAAAAGCCTTGAATGGCATAAGATTTTATGCAAATTCTACTATACTTACTTTAAACATAACTGGTAATATGCATTTATCTTATAAAACTCGGTTCAAATATCAAAACTACGTTAAAAGAAATGAAAAATATCAAAAATTATTAAACAACTTGGTGACATTATTTGAAGGAAAAAACAATAACCTAAAAAATATTACGTCCTTCAGCCTCCTGATTTTACAGTACTTTACCTATACATATTTCTCCCTCAGACAATAAATCCTACCTCCGTCCCTGATGGTATCCAAAACTCCGGTATATGCCTCAGACGTTATGGCGGGTTTTGATGAAGTGGACGGAGATTTTTCTGCTTCCTCAAAATTGATAGTTTTGGAAGTTTTGTATAAATTTATGGGAAAATATCTTTGTAAACCTGTACTAGAGTATTAAAGTTTATGGTAGGGCCGAATAGTTAAATGTTAAATTCCTCTGGATGTTGGTATAGGTAAAAAAAATTCCAGAAAGTTGGTACTTTCTCATTCACCGGAAATTTTATTGATAAGCTATTTATTTATTATATTAAAAAAGCATTTGGATATTTATTTATTACATTAACAACGAAAATATTCAATTAAACATATAAAAATACAACATCATAAAAAATTTATTTGAAAGATGAGCAATCCAAGTGCTCTCTTAATATTTATATCAAAGGAAGTGTTATATTACCCGGAGAACACCTTTGTAACTGTTGAAAGGGAATGTTATCGAGTGTCCATCCTCGCACACCGATACCTTCTTCATATTTAAAATACAAACTTATTTGTTCAAATTCCGATCTTCTTCTTGTTTGTCTGTAGATTAATGCAAAGTCTTTGTTTTGTAGCTGGGATTTCAGCTTCTCGTATGTAAGCTCTTCTGGAACAGCTTCGCCCGCAAACTGTTCAACAAGAAATTTATCAAAACCTTTTACAGTATCATAAGCTTCTAAACCTTTCTCGAAATACAATCTTGTACTATCAAACTTCTGACATAATATCACACAGGAGGTGTAGGGATTAGGTTTCCCAGTTGTTAGAGTTTTCCCTTATATAGTCTTCAAATCAGGGTTTGTAATCAATGTTACCTTGGTAAAAAAGCATTCAATATTCACCGTTAGATGAAAACCTTAATAGACTCAAGCTAATATCCTTCAACCGTTATATCGAACATAGCTTGTTACACACAAATGAAAAGTGACTTCATTTAGATATGAGTAACCGTACCTAAACGTGTACACCTTGTTGGCTCAACAATAGTTAACCGAAGTTATCCATATGAACACTTTATATTAACCTTGTTCATCTTAACACAACTAATTAAAATGAAACTTGTTATAGAGTTGTTCAATTGTTTATATTCTCATAGAATTATACAAGACACGATTGAAGAAAAATCGATTTGATTCACTCGAATCAATTCATGAACATTATAGCCACGGTTTGCAAAATATTGCATTCCTTATTTTATAAATGTATTAGTTCATGAAAAAACCGATTTTAGAACATAACCCACTCAAGTATGCAAGCGGGTACGCGTACCTAAATAGCCGGATTTGGTCTGGGTTCTCCAGTATACGAACGGGTACGCATACTTTCACATGCATACTAAGTTCACAGACTTCAACTAACAAACCAGTACGCATACGGGTATGCATACTATGGTTCCCGGACTTGGAATAACTTGCAACAGTTAGCATACAAGTACGCATACTGTGTTATATCCAATCAATGGTTAATTGTTATAAACTCCCATTTAAATCATTGAAACATTCTTAGAGGACGGGAATAGTTGTCTCACACAAACTATTAGCTTCAAAGAAATTTTCAAGTGATTGAATGATCAATACGAAACATTCCAAGTCTACACCAAATGACTATCTCACACAAATCATATAAGATGCTATCAGGCGATTTTTACATGACCATCTTTTGACTTTCGTCAAGAATATAAGAAGAACTTGGTTAAAGCGAAATCTTACCAACACATATTTCGAGAAATATGTAAGCGAGTTAAACTCAACTCGAAATATCAAATGTATATAATCGAAGTCTATATAGCTATACATCTTTTGTCTCAAATAGTATATAAAGTAGATAGACTTTTGAGTGATAGATGAGTTCAAGTCTCCACAACCTTTTGTTGATGAAGCTCCACAAGCTCCCCTTAGTAGTTCTTCGTCTTCAATCGATGAACTCCATGAAGTCTAAAGCTCAAATGCACTTTTTATTCTAATCCGAGACTTGGCTATAAATAGACTAGAAATCAAGAAATATAGTTTTTGCAACTGAACTTGACAAACAAGATTGAGATAGCAACGCTTGCGAGTTCGACGGAGCAATGCTCTAACAATCTCCTCCTTTGTTAATTTTAGTGATAAAACTTTCAATACATATGGATTACAAAATAAATAAACTTTGTAGCTTCTCATCCAAATGCTTGATTTCCTTGGTTCTTCAACATTACTCGAAATCTTCATCACTTCCACGTACTCCAGTGATTCTGAATGTGTTCAACTCAGCATCAAAGTTGTTGAAGATCTGTATCCATAACAATGAGAAAACAGTAGCTCTCAATCATTGTTATACAGTGTCATAGTATTATTACACGCAATCAAAGTCCAATTGCATCACAACTTTGAAAACAATATTATGGTGATATGTATCACTCCCCCTTAGTCAATACTTCATCTCACAATGAAAACCACTCCCGCTTACATAATGATCCGTAAACCATATGTATTTGTAGTGTGAACTACACAATAATTCTCCCCCTTTTTGATAATATAAATTGGCAGAGGTACGAAAACTAGTGGGATCATAATGAAATTCTCACAGAGATACTTCATGAATAAAAGAGAACATATCAACTTTGTTTCGATGATTTCACATAGTCTAAACTTAGTGAATTCATCAAGGAGTTTATAAATATACAGTATAGCTCCTACAATATTCCACATCCGCACTCCCCACAAAGTTTGGAAATTAAGCACAAGTTCAATTAAGAACTCTCCCCCATAAAAAACATTCCCGAAAGAACAACAAGAGCGACTTTACTTTTACAAGAAAAGAAGGATTTCTTTGGACATTAACAAATTAATGAAACATGAATTTGTATCCAAAAAAATCAATTAAATCGACCACAAGAGAACCCATTATTAATTTAATTAAAAATGCTCAACATAAGAGAACTTTCGGAGACGCACAATACTTACACATAGAAGTTGATCAGGGAAAGATTAACATTGCGTAAAATACAAATATCCATTCTATTTTCATCAATATTTGCATAATGATACTATAAACTTAATATTTGTTATCAAAAGTTCATTCTATTTTCCATCAATATTTGCATAATGACATATAATAGACTTAACTGTTCACATATATGGGACAATCATAGTTCACGGACGCAAACACACATATCCCATAATATTATTTACAATATATAAAACCAATAAGACTAATCATCTAATGTATGCTATAAAAAATCTCAAGGACCCCCAAAGTGAGATGTTATTACTACGTAACTCTGTCGGTGTATCCAGACTATATTTTTCTATGCGTACTACCAATCCGGCAGCTCTGCAACATGCCTCTGACCTCTTTGATGACAACTTCTTCCAATATCTAAGGCTTTTAATCACGGAAGATGGAGCTGGATTTGGGGCTTTGCAATAGAGACTGGCTACTCTTCCTATCAAAGATGGTGGTCTCGGCATATATACTATGGCTGACACTTGCACCTACTGTTATCTTGCCTGTCAGAGTCAGACTACCTCGGTGCGGAAGGTGATACTTGGTAGCTCTTTCTCAACGGATATTGGGGTTTCCTATCAGTTGGATATTCAGAAATTTATTCAGGCATGTGGTTTTCCTTCCACTTATTGCGTCGATGACACTGCCCCCCCTTCTATGCACTCCCTGGCAGTCACTTATTTTGATGCAGTTAGGAAGAAAATCCCCGACTAATTTACTTTGTCTGCAAGAGAATCACATTCTTTGGAAATGCAACCAGATCAAACATGCTCAAGATTACCTTTTGGCTATTCCGATCAGTGGTTTAGATCAGTTCCTTGGTCCAAGACAGTTCATAACAGTAGTTTGCTATCGTATTGGTATCCCTTTATTTGTTGAGGACGGGTTCCTCTCTTGTTGCAATAGACCTATGGATATGTTTGGTGATCACGCGCTTCACTGTGCTAAAGATGTTGGACTAAAGTTCCTCCATGACTTAGTACGTGATGTAATTGCGAATATTTGTTTCAAAGCTGGTGTTCCTGTACTCAAGGAAGTTGCTTTGGGTTTTTTGTCAGATAATAGCAAGGATTTACGTCTAGCGGAAATCCTTGTTCTCAACTAGGAAAACGTCCAAGATGTGTGTATGGATGTCACAGGTGTCTCACCCTTTACTGGAGATGGTGTTCGTTCTTTCGTCCCAGGACGGGCTATTTCTAAAGCAATTTCGCGTAAACGTTCTAAATATTTGAATGAATGTGCTTCACATTTTTATGGTTCGGTGTTCTAGCTTTTACTACCACAGAGGAACTTAGTGAGATATTGTATGTTCTTTCAAGCGTCTGAAGATTTGTTTAGTTAGACATGATGCTAGTAGTGGTCTAGGTAGTTTTATTTTTCACACATTAGGTGTTGCTATTTAAAAAGGGGTTGGTTCTCAGCTTGTTGTTAGGTTACCAACCAAAAACTCTGTAATTTGATTTATTTACGGAAAATTGAGCCCACATTAAGAAAATAAAATAAAATAAAGATTTATACTGCAAAATCATCTTCCAAATAAACTTTAGAATTTAAATAAATAAATCTAAAAACACTACAAGATGAAAATCGTTAGCAATAGATATGTTTACTCACAATAATTGTTATTCCAAACCCTAGTTATCCTTCTTAAAACACAAGAATAAATTCTCATAAGAAGTTTACTAGACAAAATAAAACTTTTAGACATAATCAACAACCAAGGAACGGACACTGGAAAGTTCATCGGTTTCCTTTTTCAGTTCAGGTTTCAGAAAAACGAGATTCTTTGTTGCAATTTCAAGTTGTCCACGTACAACCTCAAAATCTCTAAGAATATTTCCAACCAATTGAGATGATATCCGAACTGGAAGATCGTTTTCATGATCGACTGCATGAAAGCAGGTTATGGAGAGAGGTTTTTCATTAAACTCGATAACATTGCCTCCTTCAGCCTTGTGTTCCTTTTTGCATCCATCCATTATGCACACCATAGTTTCACGGGAGAAATCTTTGACGTTACGGAACGAGTATATATCAGAGAAAAAAGTTCATGATATATATTGATATACAGTTAAACCCTATGGTTAGTCGTATACGTTCGGTAAGGGGTTGGGTGCATGTAAGCTCGCGGTTATGAACCAGGTTCAAAAAACCAAGCGGTCAACGGAGCCTATTTTAGAAAATGGTTTTGATAAAAATCAAAGAAAATTTCTAAAAATATGACAGGATATCTTTGCTCAAAAACAAGAGCACAAGATAATAGTTGATGGACAACAAATCAACTGCCATTAGGGAAGAGAAAAACTAAGTTTTACAAAGAATTTTCCTCAAGAACCATTGATTACTTATGTTACATAATGTAAAAAAATGACCGGAGAAGAGCTCAACAGTGAGATGATCATATTATTAATAAGCCAAAACAAATACAACAGAAACCACTAGACAAGAAGAAACTCGCTTCTTGTGAAATATGTGCATCCTCACATGGTCTTAGAGAGGACATACATAAAAAGGAGGTCATATTGTGGTTTGACGAGCATGTAGATCATCAATGGTATTAATATTTTACCTTTTTCTTTCTTAACTGACATCAGAAAAATCATAAGTTTTCTCAGGATAAGTAATAAGAGAAGAACAAGAAATACCTGACACATCTGCTTTTCTCGCCTTCTTGATACTTCGCTTGAGTCTATTGATACTGGTCTTGAGCTTCAAAACACGGTTATTGATGTGAATGTATTCGGGAACAAACACTTTAAATTCAATACTTTTTCCAGTGAGAGGTGAGGAGTTTGAAGGTTTTTTCCTTCTCCGAACCCTTTTTCTCATCACATAGATGTCTATTTTGTTAGTCGTCCATATAACATTGTTCTCTTTACAATTGTAAACATATTTTGTGTCATATTTACAACCAAGAATTGGCTAATCACAGCACTTTTCTTGATTGTAGACCTGACTTTTAAAACCAACATAATGAGAAGCAGGTTTGATTACTTCTTTATACATCCATACAAGAATGTTATGAAGTTTTTCATTCCGCAATCGAAAACGACATCTCTTTTCAAGGTGACCTTTGTTTCCGCAATAATAATGGTTGAAGGGAATGTTTTTGATTGTTCTCATATGAGCTGTTTTTGAAAGTGGATAATCTTTGTTTTCAGAAACATCTGCTGCTGAAGATAGTTTTTCACTTTTGATATAAGTGAAATTTTCACTTAGAAAATTGTCATTAGCATATACAAAATTGATCTTACTAGAACTTGGAGCGTCTACTCCTTTACAGCCCAGACCACGTGTATCACGATTTTCTTTACATGCTCCCAGCATAGTGGATAATTTTGTAGAGCTAGCGTTGAATCTTTTCAGATTCTCTTCCAGTGACTTGACCTTATCAAGAGCAGCAGTTAGATCAGCCTCCAATTGTTTTTCTTTGACGAGAAAGCCGGTTTCTCTATCATTAAAATAGTTTTGCTGAGAGTCATATCTTGCTTCAGTTTCTGCAAGTCTTTCTTTCAATACAAAGAGATTTCGACGAAGATTATCACATTCAGAGTTTTTTGAACGCACATCTTCTTCACGATCTTTAATAAGAGATTGTAAGAGAGTATAAAAATAATCGTATCCCTTAAAGAGTTTTCTTAATTTCCTGTTTCTAGACAGAAAGGAGTCAGAAATTCAGCCAAGTAAGCTGTTGACTTCTTTTTCTTTATGAGATGGTCGAAAAGCTTGATATATTTTGAGACTTCCTCATCAAAATCTTGTCCTTCATCTGAATAACTTTCATCTAAAAAATCATCCAATTGTTCATCTAGGCGTTTTTCCCAGTTATACACAATTTCATACAACGGAGAAGACGTGAGAGTTTTCTCAAGATAAAAAAGGATTTGAACCAAGTTAGAAGGTTTCTGAACTGGTGATGCATTTTCACAGATAACACTACTGTCGATAGAGTCAGATTGCTACAAACACGGACTTATGAGGTCTTAAACGTGTTTTCCTGCTGTGATACCAATTGAAAAAGCGGCGGTCTAACAACCACACCTAATATTTCGTTTAGGAAATCTGTATGGACAAACTCCAATATAATTCCAAGAGAATCAACTAGACAGTCAGACTCAATCAATGGAAATATATCCAAGAGTGGTATCTTTGTCTCTCAATGTAATCAAAAAATCAAACAGATAAAATCCGTGAGCCTGATTATTATGAGAAACAACTTGAACGGTACCAAAGACCAATGTTTAAGTGTCAATCAATTTATATCAACAACCAAAGGTTGGATTATTTAAATGATTGAACTATGCACAACCTAAGATATTTCAATTATATAAACAAGTATAATGGTAAAAAGAAATAACACAGACACCAGAAGTTTTGTTAACGATGAAACCACAAATGCAGAAAAAACCCGGGACCTATTTCATATTTGAACACTACACTGTATTAAGCCGCTGCAGACACTAGCCTACTGCAAGTTAACTTCGGACTGGAATGTAGTTGAGCCCTAAACAATCTCACACTGATCAAGGTACAGTCGCGTTCCTTACGTCTCTGAATCCCAGCAGGACTCTACGCATTTGATTCCCTTAGCTGATCTCATCCACAATTAAGAGTTTCTATGACCCAAAGTCGAAGACTTGATAAACAAATATGTATCATACAGAAAAGTCTATGAATAGATAAATCTGTCTCCCACAGAAATACCTATGAGTTTTATTTCGTCTTTTGATAAATCAAGGTGAACATGAACCAATTGATAAACCAGACTTATATTCCCGAAAAACATCCTAGTAATATTAATTACCTCACAATAATCTTAATTTTGTGGTACCAAAACAAGATATTGTGGAATCACAAACGATGGTATGAAGATGTTTGTGACTACTTTTTATTTTTCCTATCGGAGATTAAATCTCGCGCAAATCTTAGGGAAGATAATACTTAATATGATAGAACAAAGCAATATCAGAACACGCAAATACATAGAAAATAGTTGGGTCTGGCTTCACAATCTCAATGAATTCTTTAAGTCATTAACCTATAATGGTTTTAGGAAAAACCTAGGTTAAAGGAGAATCGACTCCAGTCGCAACTAGTATCACACAAAAGGTGTGGAGATTAGTTTTCTCAGTTGCTAGAGTTCTCCCTTATATAGTCTTCAAATCAGGGCTTGCAATCAATGTTACCTTGGTAACAAAGCATTCAATATTCACTGTTACATGAAAATCTGATTAGACTCAAGCTAATATCTTTCAACCGTTAGATTGAACTTAGCTTGTTACACACAAATGAAACGTGACTTCATTTATATATGAGTATCGGTACCTAAATGTGTACAACTTGTTGGCTCAACAATATTTAATTGAAGTTATCCATATGAACACTTTCATATCAACCTTATTCATCTTAACACAACTAGTTCAAATGACTCAAATGAAACTAGTTATAAGTTGTTCAATTGTTTAGATTCTCATAGAAGTATACAAGACACAACTGAAGAAAAATCGATTTTGATTCACTCAAATCAATTCATGAACATTATAGCCACGATTTGCAAAAGATTGCATTCCTTATTTTATAAATATATTAGTTCATGAACAAACCGATTTTAGAACATAACCCACTCAAGTATGCAAACGGGTACGCATACGAATGCGTACGCATACTGTCGTACACCACTAAACTCAGTTGAATTCCCGAACTTAAATTTACGTCGGTACGCATACGAGTATGAATACTAAGTTCCCGGACTTCAACTAACAAACCAGTACGCATACGGGATGCATACTATGGTTGCCGAACTTGGAATAAATTGTAATAGTTAGCATACAAGTGCGCATACTATGCTATATCCAATCAATGGTTAATTGTTCTAAGCTCCCATTTCAATCATTGAAACATTCTTAGAAGGCGGGAATAACTGTCTCACACAAACTATTATATTCAAAGCAATTTTCAAGTGATCTAATGATCAATACGAAACATTCCAAGTCTACACCAAATGACTGTCTCACACAAATCATATAAGATGTTACCAGGCGATTTTCACATGATCATCTTTTGACTTTCGTCAAGAATATAAGATGATCTTGGTTAAAGAGAAAGCTTACCAATAAGTATTTCAAGAAATATGTAAGCGAGTTAAACTCAGCTCGAAATATCAAATGTGTATAATCGAAGTCTATATAGATAGACTTTTGTATAATAGATGAGGTCAAGTCTCCATATACCTTTTGTTGATGAAGTTCCACAAGCTCCCCTTAGTAATTCTTCATCTTCAATTGATGAACGCTGTGAAGTCTAAAGCTCAACTACACTTTTTATCTTAATCCGACATTTAGCTATAAGTAGACTAGAAATCAAGATTTATAGCTTTGGAAACTAAACTTGACAAACAAGCTTGAGATAGAAACGCTTGAGAGTTCAACCGAGCAGTACACTAACAGTAACCACTCTAATCAATCTTTGCTACAAGATAAGATGAGTCGTTGACAAAAGCTCATATGTTTAATATAATAAACTCCTTTGTTTGGTTAGATCAATCTAACTTTAACTACCGAAACAGTCAAGTATAGATTCGCAATCGATCAATCAATATAGATCTCAAAGAGAAACTGTAAAGCGATGCCGCTCTCACGCAACTAATCAATTGAATAAATATGATTTTAGTTGGATCCCAGCCGATCAAGGTTTGTGCATACAAAAATCACAAGATACGAAAACCAATAAGAAATATTCTTCGTCTTCAAATCTTCTTTAATCTTCAAAAACCTACACAATACCACTTGAGTATCTTGTGATAAATCACGCACAAAACGCAGTCTGGTAACAACAGATTAACACAAGATGTCTTTATATCTAACAACAGTTCTAAAGATCCCGTCGAAACTTCGATCTAGTTTGAGTGAATCTTATATCAGAAGAGAAGATTCTCAAAAATATACAAACTAGGCGCGATGAAAGTTTCAACATCCGTTGGTCAATCAAATCAATCAAAAACTAATAAAACTTCAATTATCTAATTTCCCACCAACGGTATTCGTATGGCTTCTTGATCCCGCATATGTCTTTAAATGAGCGGTCGTAAGAGATTTCACCTATTAGGATACTTTCCTTTCCGAATAGATGGATCCACCAGAAACAACAAGAATATAGTTTGCCTGGCTCTTAGGATAGTTTGCTAGAAATGCAATAAACTTAGGTATTTATAGACTAAGGATGTTTGGCCACCAAGGAATTCCAAAACCGAAAGTATTCTCAAGACATGCAATGACTGGCAAAATTCGATTTTCATAATTCCAATAAATTCTTGTCCAATATTCTCTAGAGATATGCATTTAATTGCTGGTAATTAAAGCATATAAAACCAAAAACCTTAATTAAAAGATTCTCAATTTATTTCGGCATAGGATCACCTTGAGTACTAAGGAATATCTTTGAACAATAAATGATAATAGTTATTGTTCGTGTTCAAAGTATTTTGACATCTTTTCACTGTAAATCCTTATTTCATATTTACATTGATTTACATTCTTGGAATAGATTATACCACACTTCCAAACAAGTTTAGAATTGGTTTACCTGTATTCCAAGACTACTATCTGATTGTTTAAACACCAAATCACATACATGTGTTCAATCGGTTCTACCAATCACTAGGATCAGTTATACCTAATTATGGAAATACTTGTGATAGGTCACACCCATCACTAGGATCAGTTACACCAGTTAAAAGGATCAGTTCCATCTAGACATGGTATTAAGTGTGATCGGTCACACCAATTACCAGGACCGGTTACAAATAACAAGGACCGATCACACCATCACATGGTGATTACTTAGGATCGGTTACAACAATTTAAAAAGACCAGTCATACCAAATCATAAGTCCGACATTGTGATTAGTTATACCAATATACATAACATAAGTTAAGATCGGTTCTACCATCTCACACATATTGGTCATCCAAAGATTTGCGATGAATGACCGGACCAATAAGCCTAATGATTTCTCTTTCGATTCATAAAAACAAGTTCATGAATGTATTTCCTTTAAACAAATGTAAGAAATTGTTTTCTAGGATGAAATCTTCACCATAACCCATTCACATAATCATAGAAATATATACAAGATTATGCCGATCTCATATCTATGAAGTTCAAAAGATAGGCGTTATACTTCGTAGTCTAATTCCTTAATACCATGATTATACTATAATGATCATGTCATATCACTAGAGCATTATACAATATGTACAGCTTCGCAATTATGTTTTCAATATAGCACAACTTGAAATATACGTTAGGAATGAAACAGTTTAAGTCAATATTACTAACCTCAAGTGGAAGGATGATGTCGTCGTTATAATTCGCTACCTCTTCATCTCCTCGGGAGTAATACTTTTATGTCTCAACATTCCTAGACTTTATAATCTAACCTAAACGAAGTTGACTATAGTATTTAATTAAGCGACTGTAGATGAGTTTTGATACTAATATGACAACCCAACTTGACATACCAACGCTTGGTGAGTTTAACCGATCTATTCTCTAACTAAAGGGTATAATTTGTTTGTATAAGAAGGAATTGAAGAAAGTATTACATAAATTTCGTTTATGCGGAGGAACTATATCTGTAAGTACTGCTCGTTCTGCTCATTTTAAGTTGAGTTCTTATAATCCTGCTACTACTGAAGAAAAGCGTGACTATATGGCCTAAGTCCAGTATGCAAGTATCGTTGGTATCTTATGTATTCCATGGTATGTACAATTTAGGACATTTCATATATATTAAGTATGATCAGTCGTTATATGCATAATCCTGATAAAGGACACTGGCAACTTGTGAACTGGATTTTGAGGTATCGTTATGGTACTGTTGATGTTGGCTTGAAGTTTGTGAAGGATGATGATAACAATCAGCTGTGTGTTGGTTATGTGGATTGCGACTATGATGGTGATGTGGACAAGAGGCGTTTAACTACATGATATGTATTAACCTTGGCAGGAGCACCGGTTAGTTGGAGATCGATTTTGCAATCTATTGTGGCTCTCTCAACTACTGAAGCGGAGTATATGGCAGTGACAAAGGAATTAAACAGGATATATCGTTAAAGGGTTTGCTAGATGACTTGGGTGTTGTGCAGGACTGTCTGTGCATCGTGATAGTCTTAGTGTAATTTACTTGGTCAAGAATCAAGTGCATCATGCCACAAACAGACATATAGATGTTCGATTTCACTTTGTTAGAAAAGTTATGGAAAAAGAAGACATTCTAGTTGTGAATATAGACATCAAAGACAATCCATCTGATATGTTAACGGAAGTAGTATCTGGGGTCAAGATTCGCCATTGCTCGAAATTGATCTACATTCTTCCTATTTGGTGAAACCATTTTGGGCGGAGGATCTTCAGAACCTGGTGGAGGCCTTCTATCAAGGCCCACTAGTCCAGAAAGGGCTATCAATCACGCTTTTAAATGACGAATTAATTACGTGAATAGAGTTTCACAAACAAATTCCGTCATATAACAAGAAAATGCTTGGGCCCATCATTTAACATAAAAAAACCGTCATTTTCAAACGTGGTAATTTACTAGGTGCGTGATTAATTGAGAAGCCGTTATATCACAGAATAAGTCCGACACATATGTTTATGATTTATACGCCCACTACTACTCTATTAATGCATACCTAAAAGTGGCTAGCCACAAGTAATGCGACAATACTACTAAATGGTTAGCCGCCCACCAGTAATTTTCCGTGAGCCTTTCTTACGGTTTGGTATTGGACCTATTGGTCACTCGTGGAGGTAGAACATCTAGTTTCCGTAGGCCCAGTTTTTTAGTTCTTTTTATTTCTATTTTTACAGTAGAACTTCGTTAAATTAATCCGCGATAAATTAATAACTTCGCTAAGATAATATTTTTTGCCAGTCTCGAATTGGGCCAGGTGCTAAATTAATAACCTCGCTAAATTTATACATAAATTAATAATCAGTGTGATAACATTATATTATGGTGCTTATTAAAATATGCATTCACGGTTATTTGTTTTTGTTCACATTTATAATACATTGGACTTCATTTTGATTTTTTTTACTCTCTTGAAAAGTTTCGAAATGATTTTATTGTGTTTTCTTTGTTTTTATTTTAATTTTATAACATTAAAGTATATACATTTATACACATATTTGCCATAAAATAATTCAAAAAAAATTGGATTGAAAATAAAATCACTGGATACTTGATAATACACATTTATCTTAGAAATTTAATGTTAAATTTGGTACGTTTCGATATAATAATAACTTATTAATTTATCGATAAATTAATACTTCGCTAAATTAATAGAATTTTTAGCAGTCCGAAAACTATTAATTTATCGAAGTTTTACTGTATTCATTTTCATATCTTTTAATTCTAACCCTAACCTTTCAGCACCTCTCTCTTCTCCGTCTTCTGCATCTCCAAAACCAGAAACTAAAAACCCAAATTCTCCAACAAACCCAAAGACAATAACAACAATTTGTTTCTAATTAAACAAACCCCTTACTTCACGTATGATTTCTTCATGTTTGTTAATGCACGTCGATCTGAATCGATTCACGATGTTCTTTGTGATTTCAATAATGTGGAAGGTCTTACCAAGGTAAAATGGATTTTTTTTTGGTAAATTCCCTTTTGAACAGTTATTATTATTGTTTAAGATGTACCTTTTAGGGGTTTCTATGGTATGTGATTCTTAAAATGTTCTTTGACTTTAATCAATTTGATACATCTAGCCTTTTTCTATCTTTGATAGGATTTCAGTTTTTCTGGCTCTGTAGTGACTGTTTTCTTGTAGTCTTCAATCTGAGAAGATTTAGAATCTTGGTTTTCAATCTTTATGTGTGGTTTCATTTAGAAATTTGTACATCGATGATTTTCAGATTCACGGCTAGGGGTTATAAGATGAAACTCTACGCAATGCTTCCATCCTATATGTCATCTGATGGCAATTCAGAACAATTGCAAAACCTTGGCCTCGTCCTTGTTCAGGATCACGTCATACAAATCATTCCAAAGACACAAGAAAATTAAGACCGTTTCCTCTATATTATATGCTCTATGGGGGATTAATTACGGTGATAGTAATTAATTTGAGTTCTTCAGGTGCTCCTGTGCTTGAATGTGAGATCGTAACTGATCCTAAAGTTCAAGATACTGCAATTATATGGAAGCCAAAGAAAGATGCTGGAATGACATTGAAACCAAAGCAAGAAGTGGTTGCTTAATCCGTTGCTCGAGTTGTGCATAAGAAGTGAGTTTCTTCAAAATCTTAATATGAATGAGGTTGTTGTGATTAGATATAGGTTCAATTTTTGAGGTCTTCCGGCATATTACTTAAATTTCGTCGCTGTTTAAACCTTTTGAGTTCCTTAATAAGTTTTGGCAACTGCTTCCTTTTGATGTTTAGCTTTGTAAGTGACAGTAGGAATATTTTCTTATGCTTTATACTCAGTAAATGGATATATGTTTCTAGTATATTAATGTGTTCATACCTTTAATATTGAGTTCAAATGACATTTTGGTATTGGAACCCTCTTGATCTGAGTTTAGTTAAAACTAGGTCACATTTTATTACAATATTATGTTCAGATGAAATTTAGCTTCCATTATTTTAAGTCTCTTCAATTTGTTCTTGTGTGGTTTGTTCTTTTTGTTAAAACTGGTGATAGATCTGAGATCAAGTTTCGGGGTTCTTAGAGCTGGTGATATGTTTCTCTGTTTTTTTCAAAGGAAAAGTTATTGTTCTAAAGATATCCATTATTCACTTGCTTTTATACTGATAGCTTGGAAGGATACTGCTATTATTGAGGTACATAGAATCATTGATCTTAAACGATACATTTTCTTTTGTAGGAAGAAACTGTAGCTTGTTATGTATCCAAAATAACTCTTTAAGGGCGAACGACCATTCACATAATTAAGTTGTCTGCTTGGACTGGTTTTAAATTGAGTAAGATCCACTTGAGACCTGCAAAGCATGGAATAGAACTTGTTTCTACGATTGTGGATTATTTTGCTTCTTTGTTTTAAAGTTCATCTTATTTAAGGTCAGTTCACCAATATTATGGATTGTTCTCTTTTGCTGGATCTCTCAACGATATATAATATCTTTTCTTTACACCTGTAATTTGTAATTTTTATTTTGTTATTAGAGTAACATGTGATTGCGAGTTAGGTCACATATGTTATAAGACTGGTTCATCTCTTGTTTGTGGTTCTTATTATTTTACTTTGTTTTGATGAAGACAGATGGAAGCAGCTATCTTATTTTTGTATGTGAGGTTTTTCTTATTAGAAGAGATGTTTGTAAGCAATCCCTGATATTCTTTTGCATATGTTTAGTTACTCAGATTATCTATATACAATAATTGCAGTCCTGCATAAATTGTCAAAGATACACATACAGGTTAAACGGTAAGGAGATAACTTCTTTGAAAGTTACATGCCAAAGACCACTAGATTAAGAATTGGACATCTAGCAGATTACTTATATCGAAATCTACCTGTTAGGTAGGTTTAGTTAATGAATGACGACTATAAATAAAACTCATTCTGTTTACAGGTGTTTATAATGTAATTGAGTTGCATGAAAATTTTAGGCTCCATGTGACATCGTGCTTTAACAGATGCCCCCTTTTCCACAATCTATGTACTGAGAAAGTTTTCCTGGTTGAATTTTTCATATCTCATAATGATCTTCTTAACCTTTCATACTTTTTGCTTTTCAGGCGCTTAAGGAGGCATTGAAGTGTTTTGCAATAAGGTTATTGTTGGGAGCACAGGCGTAGAGATACTGTTTACAAGTGCAACAAGGTTATTTCTCGGTGTGGTTGAATTGTGCTTTTGTTCAGTCATAATTTTGAAGCTTATGATCTTTGTACAACTTTAGTTCATACTGTATATTTCTTTGTAAGTCTTTTTTTTTTTGTTTCTTGGGTTTTTGGATGGATAATTTTGTATTGAGCAATGAATATGAATGGTTTCATATTTGTAATAAATTGACAATTTGACGTGCGTCTGATGTTACTTTGGTAATTAATAAAGATAATTCTATTTCCTTTAAGATTCTATTTTATTTTCATATTTAGTTAGAAGTTTTTTCACGTCCTGAATCGATTGAATGAAAATCAGATACGCCAAATACGAATCTGACTGAATTTCAGATTCACAAAATCTGAATCAATAGCATGAAACTGTCATAGCACATATTATCGTATTTATCACCCAATAACCGCGGTACTAAGTGCTTCCTACATGACACACATCATATGTTATTGTATTTTACATACAATAAGCGTGGTACTTAATAACAGGTTCTGTATGTGACTTTAAGTCACAAATTCTATTCGTCATATTTAATGACGTTCTTTGTTTGTCATTTATGATGATCGTCTCATGCATGAATGCATCATTCGAGGTGGAGAATTCTTAAATGCATGAATGCATTATCTTTCTCCTAAATGATAACACATAAAATCTCTTATTTTCCCCGAAAATTCAACCTCGTTCAATTCGTGTCTCGTTTATGTTTCTGATTTGTGTTCTTTACAATATTCAGAATACCATTATATAGTTGTGCAAATCGTTACCGCGGGTTTAGCGCAATTGCACGGACTTGAGTTGGTAACAACGAAATAAACTAATAAAGGAATGCCACGATAGCACAATGCTAAAGTATTCGGTGATGACATACATAACAACACTTGAGTTGGAAACTCATCGATAACGAAATGAACAACAAATTATTTTCGATCAGAAAAAAAAACAGGACGTATATGATTACTATATAAACTAATGGGCCGTAAATCCACATGTAGTCCCTCTAGAGTCTAAGGCTAAATTCTATAGTATACATCTACTCCTTGGTTTTATGTCTTGTGCATGTGTATCTAACAAAAGCACCACTTGGTTCTTGACTTGCTTTTCAACAACCTACCAAACACAATCGTCAACAAAATGTATTAAACCGCTGTAAAGTCTGTAAACTTGGCACTATGTTGCGAATTCATAGAAACAAGCAATTTGATAAAGCTTATCGCTTTGTGGGTAGTGGTAGACAGCCGGACCTAACTTCTATAACGTTTATATATAATACAAATCCAAGTTTATCTGAGGTTGTGCATATCTTAGGGTTGTGAATATACATAATGATATCCAAGTTTATCTGGGGTTGTGCATATCTTAGGGCTGTGAATATATATATAATGGATATCCAATTTAATCTGAGGTTGTGCATATGTATAATAATGGATACTCAAGTTTATCTGAGGTTGTGTTATATGCACTTAGAAGTACAGATATTTAACTTTTCTATTTGTTTCTGTTGCCACTATGTGATTCCCGAGTATATAAAATGCATATTCAAGAATTCTCGTCCTTGTTATTCATTTACAAGGTACATTTCAAACCTCAATTAACTGAATGTGGAGATAAAAAGCAATGGGTAGCCACTTTAGACGTGGCGAGAGATGGTTTGTGTATTCTTCCGTCATGATTGCGATTGTTTTACATGAGGTAGGTCGCTCTGAAGGACATGTACGGAGGATGTTTATTTGGGGTAGGTTCGTATATGAGTGTACTGTGATTTCCGTGACGCTTCTATCAGTTTATGGGGATGTTTTTGGATCTGGCTTTCTTGTCGAGAGGTAGTCTTGAGTCCTTTTAGTAAAATGCACAAAAATTAGAACAAAACCTTTCACCTAGCTAGAGACAAATGTATATAGCCATTATACTACAGTGATTTCTTAAACTATTACGACACTAATTGCAAAAATTCTAGTACCTCCCTAATTACCAGCTCCTGATCCTCTATGACCACAATCGCATTTTGTCAGAAAGCCGAATCACATTGGAATAGAATTTTTATGTTATAATCTGTGACAAGGTGAAGCAAAAGTAGTCCCCAGGTGAAGAAACTAAACTGCTAACGAATATTAGCTCTCTGCTTAGGAAAAAATACCATTCTGAACGGGGAAATGATCAACTCACCGAATTTCTGACCCGACCCCAAATCCCAAATTCTGGTGGGCCCAAACCCTTCCCCAGTAAGAGCAACTGCAGTGGTGCGAGTATAACCAAAGACCAAAGAGGAAAAAAAAAGACCAAATTTTGGATTTAATCTGGTGTGTGACCCTACGGTGGAAAAACTAAATTTGGTCAGACGGACATTATACCAATGCCTGGTGTGGAGCGTAGAATATACCAACGCCTGGTGTGGGGCGGGGAGTATACGTTCGCCCGGTGTAGAAAAAAAAATAAAAAAAAAAAGAAAAAAAAGTGGGGCGGAGGTATTATGCCCGCCCCATGCATTTAAAGTTTGTAAAGAGTGGGGCGGAGGTATTAAGCCCGCCCCACACAAAAGATTAAAAAAAAAAAAAGACGGGCGTGCATTATATGTTCGCCTGGTGTGGGGCGTGGACTATACGTCCGCCTGGGGTGGGACGTGGACTATACGTCCGCCTGGTTATGGGGCGTGGACTATATAAACGCCCGACTATATTTGGGTTTGGTCTTGGTCGCAGACCAAATTTGGTCTGGATTTTAGTGATCGCACCTCTAAGAATGAGGAAGAGGCACTGGTGAGAATAATCTTCACCTTCAAACTACATCACTAGCCACATTTTCCTGTTTTTTCAATATGTATATGAAATAGTGATCGCATCCCCAACCCAATGGATGTTCCAGAACATCTGTTCATTCCAATTTTTGAACTTTATTTTGTAGACAAATTTTGCAAGATGGGAGCTACCTCACGGATCTTTTCAGTTCAATTATCCGTGGAAGAATTATCTAGCTATTGGAAAAGTAACTCGGCAATGTGCATATAGAGTCGAAGAACTTCACAACTGCATCACATCTAAAATCGTAAGTGTATTTCTTATTTGTGAGGCATGGTATAAATAGGATGGCATCCTCTGGGTAGTAGATTTAAGTAGTTAACAATTGTAAACAATAGCTGCTCAGAAAAACAATTGTAAACAATAGTTAACAGGGAAATGGATTTATTTCTTATATTTTGCAGAATGCGCAATCAGAGTTCTTAATTAAAGTTAGTTCAAGCTTCATGCATGGAATTGAGCAAGGAATCTGGCACTACTTTGCAGGAACTCTCGGCAGCTGTTAAACAAATGACGTACCCAAAGGCTGTTCCTAGTCATATCAATAACTTGAAGAAGACAGCCTCTAACTTGAAAACAGTCCTAAAGACGGTTACGTTAGAAAATGCTAACGTCTTAGAGGATGTCATGTCGGGAGCTATGGTGGCTTCACTGCTGGTTGATATCGTTGGATGCATAGAAGATATTGCGGAGTCCATTACTGAGCTGGCTCACTTAGCGAAATTCAAAGGTGCTGATCCTGCCTTTAGGCTGGAGAAACTTAGCCAACAGTCAGAAAACATAAAGGGACAGTGCGAGCCGAGTCTGCAAATGTTTCACAAGGGAACCATGCACTCTCATCCCACCAATAATAGTGATTAGCTAAGGTCGGATACCCTTCTACCTGCATTATTGTGATTTGTAAATGGGTTTAATATGGATGATGATAGACTTACTGTTGGAGAGAATTAGTTTTTAGTAAAAGGTTTATTTTTTGGTCTTGGTGAGGTTTGATCTAATGACCTAAGGGTTTTGGGATACTTACTCATTTTTTGGGTGAATGAACGTGGAAAACTAAAGAGGTGTTCCACTATATAACCATACTTTTATGGATATAATGACAAATTAGGGTGGAACGGATGCACCAAGTCCAGTGTGTACTAGAATTTATTTTTGTAAGTTTTTAATTAGGAAATTAATTCCAAAAATATTTTCTTAAGAGTTTTTATTTATGGGATAATCCCTTTTCCAATTTTAATTATTTTACAAGAAAACTTGTTTTATCGAAAAACCAAAACCTAACTTGATTTTCCAGAAATCATCTCCTATAAATATAACTCGAAATTATTTTACACAACACACAAGAAGTGACTTATTTTATGTCTTCTTTTCTTGTCTCCTCAGTAAGCCCCGTCCTGCCCATTGGCAGTGTAGCCACCGGCTTACTCCTCCTGAGTAAACCCGGTCCCCTTCCCCACAGTAAGTTAGTAGTAATTACACGAGATCTCCCAATGTTTGAGCGGAGACTTGAACTGCTGACCTCCTATTTGAGAATCAGACTCCTGGCCAACTAGGCTAATCTCAAATGGTTTCGGTAGAGTTATTTTGATTCAGTTCTTTAGATATTAATTTTGATACATTTAACGTGTTGTTCATTGTTGCAAGACTCCAACGCTAAATCGTTAACCCATTAGTATCATAATACGAAATCATGCGTTCTGGTTGCTTTCTTGAGGGCCATCAAACCCCCAAAATTGGTTGATTGTTTTTCTCTCTGCAGCTTGAAAATTAGCTAGCGGATTCCTTACAACATTGGTAAATCAACCATGTATTTGGTGCTCTCAATAGTTACTACAAAATTAAGCTTCCAGGTTTTTTTCCTCTCTTTTTCCTGTTGTTGTCTACTGTTAAGTATGCTGCCATAACCATTGTAAAGAAATCGCCAACTTCTAATTAAGAACAAAGAGTTAAATGCATATATCCACCTTAATACGTATTGGATGGTGTAAAGATAGATAACAACGGTTTTGGTCAACACTTACCTCTAAAATGATACCCGGGTCAACCATAAAAATTGTGTTAACTAATCCGAAGCAACAGACGATCTTAAAAGATGATCTTTAACTAATTAAGAACAAAGAGTTAAATGCATATATCCACCTTAAAAGATGATCTTTTTGCTCTATTTTCCTTTCACTTTTTTATTTTTTTTTTACTTTTTTTTGCTATGTTGCTATGAAATCAAAATTTCCCTTTCGTATCCGAGAAGATGTGCCTTTAGGTTTAAGCAAGTTTCCCACATTTAACCAATGGGGAATAGTCCAGATGGCCAGGGGTCGAATCCCTCGCTGATCATGCCAAAAAAAAAAAAAATCCTCTTAGCAGGTTTCCCACATTAGACTTCTCAGTATGAAAAGTTTCCTTTGGCAACGACTCCTGGGTCACATAAGTAACAACGCACTTCCTCTAATATTTTTTTCACTTATAAAACATTGAACACATACATGAAAAGGTCCATCCTACCACGACATCACAACTAACCATTTATCGAGTTTTTTCATGCCAGGTATCTTCTTAGTCAAGCAAATGCACGGGCTTAATACGACCTTGTGCATATATATCAATGCTTATACAACCACTACACCATATCCTGGTTTTAGCACACTTCGTTTTCGAAAGTGTGCAATGGATATAGAAGTTGCAACAGTTTGGTACATGTGCACGTCAAAATATCCGTTGCGAAAATTCTGTAATTATGATTTATTAAAATAAAACCAGCGGAGTAACGTTTTTGAACGCATAGCCGTTGTACATTTTATGGCATTTTCAGTAATATACGGGTTATTTTCTTTTTAATTTCTGAATATTAAAATTTATTTCATTTAATTCTCATAACTTATTTTTTTCTCTCTCCGAGAAAGAACTCGTTTCTCTCTCAGTCTCTCTTCCAAAACCCCTCTTTCATAACCAAGAACACTGAAATCTGCGATTTCAACTTAAAAACCAAAAATCCAAACTATTTATTCTAAACACTGACATCCTAATCAAAACCCATATATCAGAAATCTAGATCTATACTATACAAACTTGAAATTTCTTAGAAACTATACAAACATGAAATTCCTTGGAAACCCTAGAAAATTGATGTTCTTCATGAAATCCGAAAAAACCCATCAATCTTATAATAGGTTATGCTTCTATTAACTAAAAATTGGTTGATTCTGACCTACTTTATCATCAGGTATAAACCCTAATTTTAGTTTCGATTATTTTTGATGATGTTGTTTGATTTTGACCTAGTTCTGTGAATAATGCCTCACAGAAATAATGGTTTTATCTTGGTAGCATTTATTTCGGTGAAGATTTCGCAATTTTGTGGATGTTATTTGTGTTTTTCCGTAGCTTCAAAGCATGTGTAATTTTTAATTTCAGTTTTGTGAATTCTTAGGTTTAATTTAGTTTGTTTTGTTGAAGTTGTTTATGATTTAGTTTATTCCAAATCATGTATGTGGAAATTGTTTGAAGGTTTTAGGTTTTGCTGCTTGGTTGTAGTGGTTGGTGATGTTGTTGATGGAGGTTGGATTCAGGAAACTGAGTTCTTTGCATTTCATGCTCACCTGATGGTAAGCATCTTGTAAGTTAGCAACTCTGGATTCAGGAAACTGGGTTCTTTTCCTTATTTCTTAACGAAGCTTCTCAAACTCTTTGCCTTATATCAGGGCCACAAAAAATGGATTACTGCCACTTCATGGGAGCCTGTACACCTGAGTATCCATGTCGCCGCTTTGCAACTTCAAGTAAAGATGGGGATGTAAGTATTTAGGACATTTCATTAGGAAGATGTGTTATTGCTCTTACTGGACATACACTTGCAGTAACTTGTGTTAAATGGGGTGGAGGCGGAATGATATATTTAAAGTACACTTATTTGTTTTTCTTAATCTGATTTGTTTCAAATATATTATTTTTTCTTGACCCATCACGGTTATTATGATCATGTTACCAGTTCCAACATATATGTATGCATCTTACTATTTTATTTCCGCCACTGACTCAAGGAGCTTAGTCAAATCATTCATTAAGTTTATATTTTATGGGTATAAATGAAACAACTGGTTTTACTTTGCATCATTTCTTTTCAAAATGACTGGCTATCTTTTTTTAACGAGAAAAGGACATAAAACTAAAGGTCTATCTGTTTTTAGGGGGGAAGTAGTGGAGCTGGAATCGAGGCGGCAAGCAATATGATGTAGAAATTCTGGATTCAACCATGATGTCCACTCCCGAATTGATCAAGTTCAGGTACAGTTACTTTTGAAGAATGTGTCCTTGTTTTTATTATAACCCAAGGAAAATGCCATTGTTAGTTGTTCTATTTGTGATTTGGTTCATCTTTGTTACTTGATGCACTATATCTATTTGTTTGCTTCTGTGTGCAGCTGCTATTAAAAGGAGCTAGCGAGAGGGGTGCCAAAAGAATCCGCCAACATATTCTCACTGATGTTCGTGATGTTTTGGATGGTTCAAGTGTAGTGTCTATTGAAACCGTTGAGAACGACCTTGCACAATTGCGAGCAAATGGTGTTGATGCACAAATTGCATCTGGTGGGGGTCGCATGAATGTCACCATGGACCGTAAGAGGTATTAGAAAATCTCTTGACCAGGCAATTGTAGCCTTAAGGCTTTATTTGCAGCAATATACCAAATATAGCTGTAAGTAGAACTTCTGTGCTGGTATATTTCCACGTAAAATAATACCTCTCAAAGTTAGGTATCCTTTCTCGTAGAACCATATAAACTAGGGCTACCCCTGGTACATTCTAAATTGCCAAACTCATACTGTGTTTGGATGTATTTGTTAAATACTGTGATTCCAACTGCTCGATTATCGAATGACATAAATGTATGTTTTTGTTGAGAATGACTTCAGCTGGGGAACTGACAGTTCTGTAAATTATTTGAATGACTGGGGTGTCGTAAAAAGAGGATGGGATGCTGCAGTTCTTGGTGAAGCACCATACAAGTTTAAGAGTGCTTTAGAAGTAGTTAAGTGCCTTACACAACAAACTCGTAACAGATGTGAAAGCGGCAAGGGAAAAGAATGATGTTTATTCTTCCAGGAAGAGGCGGAGAAAAAGGTCAGGTTTTGACAGACTTCTATTTCTCTGGATCCAATTTACAACTACAGGTTCCTTAATTACATAGATGATATCCTAACCCATTACAGTGTCATCTATTAGTCTTTGTAAAACTTATTAGACTGCAAAATGATTTGTCCCACTAATATTTCGTAAAAGTGGAAGTTCTGATGCTACCACAAACTATAGGGGTGCGTAGGCCATAGGATAAGATGAAGGCCATTTTCATCATTTCTGTGATAGCATCGATTGCTTCTAGTTCATCTAGAATTGTATATGCAGGTGCAGAATCATATATATTCATATATCTTATCCTCATCGTAGTTTGAATTTGTTGGTTCACCAGCTTTCTAGTGTTTCTTTCCTGTGATTTATCCGAGATATTTCAATTGTGGTCACCTGATTCTAACAGACTAAATTTGTTTTGCTAGGTTATGAGCATACACAGTTCATCAGATTGATTCATATTGTTCATACCCTTTTTAAGAAAAATTTGATGTGCTACTGACTTCAAGACCGCGAATACTGGCAGGTTAAGAAATTCTTATTAATCTCATGATTTTTAACTCTGAGCTAATTCCTGGGCATATGTTTCCATAATGTTTTTGGATTGGTAGTTTCTTGGATCCACAAAATATCCTCATAAATGCACGGCAATGGAAATAGAATTTCTAGTAAACCAGTAAAACTAGGTTCAAGTATACGTAATCTCATACTGATCTAGTTAGCTAATTCATTGTTTTTTCTTCTTGTCAGCTGCCACACCTCCTGCAAGTGATGGAGAAATAGATCAAGTTGGTTCCGTCTTGGATGCTCTGAATAACGCCCCCCTCCACTTATACAACCACACACCTGAAACTGAAGTTCCCATTGATTTGGTTATGACTTAAGCTAATTGAATGATGATTCGCAGGTTGAATCATGAGGTCATTAATAATGCGGTGTCGATTGCTCATTATATAGCTTATTTAAAACTTAAGGTGAGTGCTTTATGATCTTTCAAATTCAGAAACTAGGATTCTTTAGCTAAGTTAGATAATCTGAAATCTAGGGGTTTCCAATAGATTGTTTTTTATTTTGTAAATCAAACCAATTTATTGTATGAGATTGTGTCTACACTTATTAGGATCAAGAAGGTGCTACTCTACTTGTATGGGTTTATGATATGTTCATCTATTACATGCTGATGTATGAATTCTTCTTGATCGGTTGTGATGATCAATAATGTTCTTGATAGATTGTGATGATATTGAGATTACATCCAAATGATAAATGGGGTATTCTAGTTCATCTAGAATGGTATATGCAGGTGCAGAATCAATATATATTCAGGTGCAAAATCATTATATATATTCAGGTGCGAAAATCTGTCGGTAAGCTTGCAGGAACCATGTGATTTCGCGCATTTAATTTAATGCTACGGTAAATGAAACTGCAGGTCTTTATTGTTTTCCATTCTTCTTTGTTTTTTGCCAGGGAATTGTTGCATCTGCTGTTAACAGCAACGACATGGTCCAGCACTGGTGGCTCTCTATATGCCACTTCAACCTTTTGCACCTGCTTTTCTATCAAAGATTTTCCTGGGAGACGTTATTTACCTTGGCAGGTCCTACTAGTACTCAACTCCTTATATTTATTTGAAATAAAATCACAATTATAGTCATGTATAGGCTTAGGCCATTCAAACCTGAGGCTAAATCCAACTTATCTGATATCCATCTTCCAGCAGATGTTCATGATGGGTCTTCAGTTCTAATTGGCAGATATTTATCCTCTAGTTTTGCTTTTCAGATTTATTTTGTCCAGGGTAATCAGTATGAAAACTTGCATAAATCATTCCAATGAGTATTGAAGCAACATCCAATTACACTTGATCAGCCATTCGTATCTGATTTTATTTCTGAATCGATTTTTGTAGTTGATTAACTGTCTCAAACTACACTGAGCTTGCTCGATGCTATCAGAATCTCAAGGACCAAGGTTTGTGTTTATCTCCGAACCGTGTTTTATACTAGCGTGAACATTACTGTTTTCAATTAGATTTTTTGTCTTCAAAGCTTAGTAATAATAATTCATAGCTGGTGGTGGTGGGGGGATTGGGAGTGCCCATTTATTCAGATGGTGGTTATAACAAGCTTGTTTCTCTTTTATACTTATACAGATGTGCTCAGTCGATGATGGCGATGCCCAGACGTTATGGGAAGCAATTGCAGGTCATGTTTCCATATAAGGTGCAAATAGTAACCCCAGTATCTGTGCCATCACTCATTAACACATTGAATTTTACCATTAACCTTAACTTGTACCTCTTTTCAGGCCTCAAACTTAAATTTTAGACGAACATTGTTTACGAAGTAAGTTTTTTATCGAGATTTTTTTTATTTCATATGTTATGAATTGAAGCGTCAGCATTTTGGTTTCGTCAATAAACTATGAGGCTTCTGTATCAACTTCAGTTGGATTATAATTTTGTCTTGTACTCTACAGGATATTGATTTTAATACTCTTCCACTATTGGTACTTCTGATTAAAAGGTATGCGTAAACAACAGGTATTCTTATGAACTAATTCATATTTTCAAAATCAGAAACTTGGATTCGTGACCATTGTTAGTATTTATCATTGAATCAACCAAATAATTGTATGGTTTATTATAGTTCATATGTTACATGATTCAACTCGAGGAATTCATAGGATTCGTATCTGTGTTACAAACTGATATATCTTGATGGATTGTGATGACAAACTGTATGTTCATATGAAAAATTGGGTCTTTTAGTTGATCTACAATGGTATATGAAGGTGAAGAATATATATATTCAGGTGCAGAAATCCGCCAGAATTATCACCGGAATTCTTTTTTTTTTACCTGTAAATAGTGAAAAAGCGGGGGTCTAACAACACTACCCAATATTTCTCTTAGCAATCTGTACGAACAAACTCGAATATACTTTTAAGAGAATCAACAAGACTCAATCAATTAAAAGTATATCAAAGACCAATAACTTGGATGGTATCAAAGACCAATACCAATGATCAATCAATGACAATCAATAACCAAAGGTTGGATTACTCTAATTAATGATCTAACGCACAACCTGTATTATTTTAATTATAAAGATAAAACAGTATAATGCGGAAATTGAAATAACACAGATAGGGCTGAACATGGTTTCGGTTTTCCACTGGAACCGGACCAAACCAGACCAATTAGAAAGAAACCAAACCGAGTCATTTCCTAATGGATTGGTTACGGTGTAGAAAGTGAAAAACCGATAGTGTTGGTTTTGGTTTGGTTTGACCTCTAAAACAGAACCAAAAACCATTGGAAAACCGATTAATTTTTAAACTTAATTTCTACCGTTGATTTACAAGTATTAGATTATACCTATTGATTTAGAGGATAAATAGAAACCCTAAATCTAATATTTCATTATGATACTCTCCCTCTTTCTCTTTCTCCTTCTCTAAGTCGTCTCCCTTTTCCACCGCCAACTACAGCCGCTGCTACTCGACTTTTTTCTTCCGGTCTTTCTTTTTTTTTTATTTGTCAATAGCTAAATTAAGATATATTATATATCTTCTTTTGATCTCTAGAATTAGAGTAAGCTTTAACTATTCTTGATATTTTTTTTATTTTTATTTTGTCTGTAAATTTGTGTAAACTAGTACTATCGGCAACTATGATTTTTATATCTGTAAATTTGTGTTGTTTTTTTTTGGTTTTACATAATTATTGGTTACCCAAAAAACACTGGGACAAACCGAAACCAACTGGAACCAAGGTAGTTAACCGGTTTATCTCGGTCCCGAGCAAGACACTGGTACAACATTGTCTCGGGGAGATTCCGTTTTCAAATTTCGGTTCCAACTTTTATAATAAGAAGTGTTTGTTGCCAGATTCAATTAATTCCAATCCTAGTTTGAGTCAGACTAGAAGATTGAGGGAGTATTGACCCACTTAAAAGAAACATAGTATTAGTAAATCTGGTTGTTCACCTTCCTCATCATCAACACCAAATGATAATTTAGGTTAAGAAATTCAAACACAACAACAAGCAATAATACTAGAGAGTGAATTAATCTGTTTAATTTTTGTACTTGAGATTAATCCACTCAATTTAAAAAAAATTTATATATATATATATTCCGGCCAAAATTCCGACCGAAAAACGCGTTTCCGGCCGAAATTAACAAAATCTCGTCTTCTTGGACCGAAATCCGGAATTTCGCCGAAATTTCGGCCGAGATGGCCGAAATCGACTACATAGACTGGAACCATTTGGAAACTGAACCAATGGTTAATGGATTGGTTTGGTTTAGATTTTTAGAAACCAATAGTATTGGTTTCGGTTTTGGTTTGGCTAGAAACCGAACCAAAACCGACCATGAACAGCCCTAAACACAGACGCCAAAAATTTTGTTAACGAGGAAACCGCAAATGCAGAAAAAACTCGGGACCTAGTCCAGATTAACACACATTGTATTAAGCCGCTATAGACACTAGCCTACTCCAAGCTAACTTCGGACTGGACTGTAGTTGAACCCCAATCAATCTCCCACTGATCCAACGTACAGTTATGCTCCTACGCCTCTGATCCCAGTAGGATACTGCGCACTTGATTCTGTTAGCTGATCTCACCCATAACTAAGAATTTCTACGACCCAAAATCGCAGGCTTTGGCAATAAACAAATCTGTCTCACACACACAAGTCTATCAAAGGATCAATCTGTCTCCCACAGATAAACCGTAAAGGTTTTGTTCTGTCTTTTGATAATAATCAAGGTGAACAAGAACCAATTAATAATCCGGTCTTATATTCCCAAAGAGCAGCCTAGAATTATCAATCACCTCACAACAATCTTAATCGTATGGTAGCGAAACAAGTTGTTGCAGAATCACAAACAATGAGACGAAGATGTTTGTTATTACTTTTTATATCTTTCCTATCGGAGATATCAATCTCAAGCCAATCAATCTGATTGTACTCGTACGATAGCAGATGCAAGATCAAATCACACAACTACGATAACAGTAGTATCGGTCTGGCTTCACAATCTCAATGAAGTCTTTAAGTTATTAACCTGGTTTTTAAAGAAGAAAACCAAAGGTTAAAGGAGAATTGACTCTAGCACGCAAACTAGTATCACACTTAAGGTGTGGGGATTAGTTTTGCACAATATTAGATGTCTCCTTTACATAGTCTTTCAAGTCAGGGTTTGCAATCAATGTTAACTTAGTAACAAAGCATTCAATATTCACCGTTAGATGAAAACTTGATTTAGATTCAAGCTAATATTTCTCAATCGTTAGATCGAAAACTTAGCTTGCTACACACACTTGACAATGCACGTTTCTAGGTTTGTTAACCGTATCCAAACGTTTGCACTTGTTGGTTCAACAATAGTTAACCAAAAGGTTAGCCATATGAGCATTTCATATCAACCATGTTCTTCTTCACCATAAGCAGTTCAAATGACTTCAAATAACTAGTTAGAGAGTTGTTCAATTGTAAGGAAATCTTATGTGCTACACAAGACACAATTGAAGCAAAGATGATTTGATTCACTTGAATCGGTTCATGAACTTTTATAGCCATGGTTTGCAAACTGCATTCCTTAGTCTTTTTAAGTTTAAGTTCAGAAATCATTTTAAGATATATAACCTTCTCAAGTTCGCAGACTAGGTTCGCGGACTTAAGTTACTGCGCAGAGTTTACAAAATCCAGCAGAAATTCTCGGGTATGAGAACTTCGCCGGTTCGCGAACTGAGCTTCACGCAAGTTGTTTGTCAACTCCAGCAGAAATTCTCGGGTTTGAGAACTTCGGCAGTTCGCGGACTTGGCTCACGCCATTCTTCCGGTACTCTTGATCAACAAAGTTCGCAAACTTTGGTTCAAGGAAAAGGACTTGTACATAAATGTGTTTCCACAACAATGATTATGTCCACCATTGGTTATGTAATCTAAACTCTCTTTTCAGTCATTGAAACATTCTTAGAGGACGTTATATAGTTGTTACATCATTTCTCGTCAAAGCAATTTTCAAGATGATTGAAACATTTCATGACTTTCATCACATGGTAAAGATAAACTTGATCGAAGCGAAAAGCTTGCCAACAAATATTTCGAGATATCGATAGGCGAGGTATACTCGGATCGAAACACCAAATGTGTCTAATCCAAGTATATATATATAGCATACGACTTCTTGTCTCAAAGACTAGGAGATAGAGTAGATAGACTTTTGAGTGATAAATAAGTTCAAGTCGTCGCATACCTTTTTGTCGAGAAGTTCCACCGGTTCCTTGAGTAGTTCTTCTACTTGTATGATGAATCGTCATGAAGTCCTTGAGCTCAACTACACTTTCTATCCTAGTCCGAGACTTAGCTATAATAGACTAGAAATCAAGACTTATAGTTTTGATCACTAACATTGACAAACATGCTTGAGATAGCAACGCATGCGAGTTCGACCGAGCAATGCTCTAACAAATAGTTTTACAACGTATATAAATGTTGCTCAAATTTGTCTAGTACGTTGCCTAAATTAGTGTAAACGTTGCACAAATTCAAGAATCCGTTGCACAAATTGGAAAATAAAACGTTGTTGAACATGGTGTGCAACGTATATATCAGTTGGGCAAATTAATTTGTGCAACGGATATATACGCTGCACCAGAATTTTCTACGCCATATTACCAACGGATATTGGCGTTGGTTAAATTCATTGCGACGCTTATATCCGTCCCAAATCGTTTGTTTTGGTGTAGTGAACAGTAGTGTTTGTTGTGTCACCCAGCGGCCAGGATATATTGGATTTTCTAACTACTGGCTTTGATCTTCCCTCCCCTCCTAGAATAACTTGCTGGATTCTAGGAGGGGAGGGAAGATCACAACCAGTAATTAGAAAATCCAATATATCCTGGCCGCTGGGTGACACAACAAACACTATTGTTCACTACACCAAAACAACCGATTTGGGACGGATATAAGCGTTGCAATGAAATTAACCAACGCCGATATCCGTTGGTAATATGGCGTAGCAAATTTTGGTGCAACTTATATATCCGTTGCACAAATTAATTTGCCCAACGGATTTTGGCGTTGCACCAAAATTTGTTACGCCATATAACCAACTGATATCGGCGTTGGTTAAATTCATTGCAACGCTTATATCCGTCCCAAATCGGTTGTTTTGGTGTAGTGAAAAGTAGTGTTTGTTGTGTCACCCAACAAACATGATATATTGGATTTTCTAATTATTGGTTGTGATCTTCCTTCCCCTCCTAGAATAATTTACTGGATTTAGTTAATCCAATGGCTGTCCTTCCCAGGCGTCGCCAGGTGTATTAAATTTATTTCTTAATTGCTGATTCATTTGCCGATTCAGAACTTGGATTTTCCATTATGTAATGGAAGTTACGACACAGCTGTGGCATTCTCTTTTCAACACCAGATTGATATTTTAATCGACCCCATTACACTCTCTTAATGTTCCGATTAATGGTGATTTCATCGTGTTTTGGGTCATTTATTTATTTCTCTTACTTCCGTATTCAATAGAGGATCAGAATCCCTAGGATGCCTTTGTATTCTCCCCTCAACCAAAGAAGGTATTTCCAATCAAGATTTATTTTTGGCTACTACAAAAAAGAAGCGCTCATCTTTGCATTAATTCGATCCTCTCGATAAAATGTCAAAATCCAATCGAAAACATCATCAGTTCCAATTGAACTTGTAAGTTTTTTTTTCTCAATTTCTTCCCATTACGATTTCAGTCCACTTTCAATCAGGTGATTTTTTTTCTGTTTTATTCATGCAAAGTTGCTTAAATAGACGTCTTCAATTCCTCCGACAATGTTGTGTTGTGAATTTTTATTTTCACTTCCTAATGTTACTATAACCATTTTTTTTTAAATAATGCTTCATCAAATCTAAATTGTATCACTTAATTCTATGTTTGAATTAGGTATGTCATGAATTTTTTCTTTAATTTGCAGTTGCTGCCCAAATGACAGACGATATGGAATTGCAGATTAATGTCCAACCCCAGCAGGTACCATCCCCAGTTACCCAAGATAGAGATCCCTTGATGAAGGAAAATCAAGCGTAATGTTACTAGGAAATGGGAAGAATTGGTCTTTTTTTACACCAACGACGTTATCAGTGTCAATAAGGTTATTGTTGACGAGCAGGTATTGATACCCATATTTCTATAAATTTACAGTATAATTATGTATCACTTGCTTATACAGGGAGATAAGTTACATGCCATCATAGCCAAAAATATTATCTGGAAATTTGATAAGCAGATTCAAGAGTGTGGTTTCACGCTATTGAGAAATTACACTTGACTGCTACTAAACCAATATTCAGGTCAGGAGACAATGAGAAGAGGGGTTACTTTCGGTGGAACACCTCATTCTCCGCGCTGGATCCTTATTCTGTGTCGATTATTCTGTTCGAAGCACTCGAATTGAATCTTCAAAACATACATCTTATAGGTCATTCTTAATGTATCCGTTTATGGAAAAGATGGGGTCTAACAACCACACCCAACAATTCGTTTGGCAATCTGAGAGGACTTACTCAACTATACTTTCAAGAGAATCAAATAGACAGTCAGACTCAATCTATAGGAAAGTATATCAAAGAGCGATATCTCTATTTCTCAATTCAATCCGCAATCAAAAAATAAGCATTTGCGATCCTGATTGAATATAAGAAATATAACTTGAACAATACCAAAGAGTAATGTTCAACGATCAATCAATTTCAATCAACAACCAAAGGTTGGATTTCCCAATTGATCGATTCAGCGTACAACCTGTGATATTTCTATTATATAACAAAATATAATGCGGTAAAAAAATAACATAGACACCAGAATTTTGTTTACGAGGAAAACCGCAAGTGCAGAAAAACCCCGGGACACAGTACAGTTTGAACACCACACTGTTTTAAGCCACTACAAACACTGGCCTACTACCAATGAACTTCAGACTGGACTGTAGTTGAACCCTAATCAATCTCACACTGATTCAAGGTACAGTTGCGCTCCTTACGTCTTTGATCCCACCAGGAAATTACACACTTGATTCCCTTAACTGATCTCACCCACAACTAAGATTTTCTACGACCCAAAGTCGAAGACTTGATAAACAAATTTGTCTCACACGAAAAGCCTATTAGAATAGATAAATCTGTCTTCCACAGAAATACCTACAAGTTTTGTTCTGTCTTTTAATAAATCAAGGTGCACATGATCCAATTGAGAAACCAGACTTATATTCCTTCAGAACAGCCTAGTATTATCAATAACCTCAGAATAATCTTAATCGTATGGAAACGAAACAAGATATTGTGGAATCACAAACGATGAGACGAAGATGTTTGTGACTTTTTTTTATCTTGCCTATCGGAGATCACTCTCGATAAAATCTTAGAGAAGATATTACTCAATCATAATAAAACAGGACAAGATTAGAACACGCAACTACAGAGAAAATAGTTGGGTATGGATTCACAATATCAATGAAGTCTTCAAGTCGTTAACCTACAGGGTTTCGTGAAAAATCTAAGCTTATGCAACTAGTATCACACAGGAGGTGTGGGTATTAGGTTTCCCAATTGCTAGAGTTTTCCTTTATATAGTTTTCAAATCAGGGTTTGCAATATTAGTTACCTTGGTAACAAAGCATTCAATATTCACCGCTAGATGAAAACCTGATTAGAACCAAGCTAATATCTTTCAACCGTTAGATCGAACTTATCTTGTCATACACAAATGTATTAGCTCATGTACATAACCTATTTTAGAGCTTTAACCTTGAAGTATGCATACGGGTACGCATACTTGAAATACCCGGACTGAGATTGGGTTACGCCAGTACGCAAACGGGTGCGCATACTTCAAATCCCAGCAAAAAACCTCGGACATGAATTATCTCACGCCAATACGCATAAGGGTACGCATACTTAGGTTCCCGGATTTCTCAACCAACATGTATGCATACTATGGTTCCCAGACATGGATTACACATACGCAAGAATGTACATGTCACAATCCAATCATGGTTAAGTGTTCTTAACTCTTATTTCAATCATTGAAATTTTCTTAGAGGATGACAATAGCCGTTTTCACACACTATTAGCATCAAATCAATTTTCAAGTTATTGAAATAATCATAACGAAACATTCCAAGCCTACATCAAATGATTATATCACACAAACCATGTAAGATGTTACTCGGAAATTTTCACATGATCATCTTTTGAGTTTTGTCAAGAATATAAGATGAACTTGGTTGAATCGAAAGCTTACCAACACATATTTCGAGAAATATGTAAGCGAGTGAAACTCAGCTCGAAATCTCAAATGTGTATAAATTAAAACCATATCGTAAAATGACTTATGTCTCAAGATAGGAGATAAAGTATAAATATACTTTCCAAGTGATAGATGAGTTTCAGTCTCCACATACCTTTTTGTTGATGAAGTTCCACACGCTCTCCTTAGTAGTTCTTCTTCTTCAATGATGAATGCCGTGAAGTCTAATGCTCAACTACACAATCTATCCTAGTCTGAGACATCTATAAGTAGACTAGAAACCAAGACTTATAATTTTGATTACTAACATTAACAAACAATCTTGAGATAGCAACGCTTGCGAGTTCGACCGAGTCGTACTCTAAAAATCTCCCCCTTTGTCAATTTTAGTGACAAAACTATCAATACATATGGATTACAAAATAAATAAAACTTTGTAGATTCTCATCCAAATGCTTGATCTCCTTGGTTCTTCAATGTTACTCGAAATTTTCGTCACTTCCAAGTACTCCAATGATTCCACAGATTTTCAATTCAACATCATTGTTGTCGAAGATCCGTAGCTATAACAATGAGAAAACAATTGCTCTCAACCATTTTTATACAGTGTCATAGTATTATTATACAACATTATTGTATCACAACTTTGACAAAAATACTATGGTGATATGTATCACTCCCCCTTAGTCAATACTTCATCTCACATGAAAACCACTCCCCCTTACATAATGATCCGTAAACCATACGTATTTGTAGTATGAAATTACACATTAATTCTCCCCCTTTTTGTCAATATAAATTGGCAAAGGTACGAAAACTAGTGAGATTCTCATGAAATTTTCATAGAGATACTTCATGACCAAAAGAGAACAACATATCAACTTTTTAGATGCAATCATATAGCCGAAGTGAAATGCATTCATCAAGAGGTTTATAAAGATACAAGAAAACTCCTACAATATTCCACAGCGACACTCCCCACAAAGATTTTCCAATTAAGCACAAGTTCAAATAAGAACTCTCTCCCATAACATGTCATTCCCGAAAGAACAACAAGAGTGACCTTACTTTTACAAGAAAATAAGGATTTCTTTGGGCATAATAAAATCACATGAGAACATGAACTTGTATCCAAAGTGTTCAATTGAATTAACCATAAGAGAAAATGATCAATGCAATTTGCCATGCTCAACATAAGAAAACTTACATAGCAACACAGTATATGCACAATGATGTGGATCAGTGAAGGACCAATACGGTGGAATACACAAAGATTCGTTCTACTTTTCATCATTATTTGCACAATGACATATAATAGACTTAATCTTTGTAAACAAAAGTTCATCCTATCTTCCATCAATATCTGCATAGTGACATAATAGGCTTAACTTTTGTTGTCAAAAGTTTATTCTATCTTTTATCAATACTTTCATACTGACATATAATAGAGATAACATTTGAGCATATATGGGATAGTCAAGTTTCACGGACGTAAACAACATATCTCATAACAGTTTGCAATATATAAAACCATAAAAATTAATACTGCAAAAATCATCTTCCAAATCAACTTTAGAATTCAAAAAAATAAATATAAAAACAGTGCAAGATGAAAACGTTGGAAATAGCTATGTGTACTCACAATAATGGATATTCCAAACCATAGTCATCCTTCTTAAAACACAAGAATAAATTCTCATAAGAAGTTTCCTAGACATTGTAGAGCTTTCTCAGGGCATGTACTGAGAATTCCTTCTCATTATTGAAAAACCCATTGATAATGGATCATTAAATTCTTCCAGATATGCAGAAATATCAGTTAACTCACTAAGTTCTCTTTTCAGTTCACGCAGAGTGTTCTTTGTTAGAGACAACATTTGTTCATAATGACATATTTCTTCTAAAGATGAAACGATTTGAGATTTTAAATCATTTCTTTTTCTGATGAAGTCTTTCACAATAGCCTTGAAGTTATTATCATAATGACAAATATACAAAAGGAAGTTAGAGGAAGAACCTGAATCACCGATCGTATCCTTCACATTTTTCTTTCTTGAGGACAAGATTCCTTCACATAGATACACGTTGACAGCTTCAACTGTATCTCTTTTTGTATTACCTCTAGTTATAGGTTCCATGAAACTGTATCTTTCAAAGAGAAAAATTGAAGCACAATTCTGATCACAAGTGAACATAAATAGATTTATAGAAAAACTAACCCTAAAGAACTGTTGAAAAAGTCTCCACAGTCCACGTTCCATTATCTATCTTAATAACAAGATATTCACTTTCTCAAAATAACTTTTAGTTATAAATAGAATAAAAAAAAATAACCAACATATTTTACAGGACTTGAGCAACCTTGATCTGATCCTTATTCCAAGTCAACAATAAGGAATCAACACATTACTACGACTATAAACTAGATAATAATGGAGTGAACAAAATATTCACTTCATATGTCACAAGGTGACATATCAAGGTTTGTTGGGTAAGAAGACTTACCTTGTTTGACTCTGATTCTTTTAGATACCTTCTTCTTGTACTCAGGCATTTTTTGTTTCTCCAGAGTCAGATTCATCCTTTGCATGTCATTCTGAAGTTTGGAAATTCTTTTGTTGTTCTTCTTGAATTTCCAACACTTACTTTGAACATGAATAGAACTTCCACAAAATGAGCAAAACAACGAAGAATTTTTTATTTGTAGGGATGACTTATGTTTATCACAACTTACAAGTTAAGTTGTTCCAGGGCTGGCCGGAACAACTGAGTTGATTGTGCTCACAGTATTGTTTTTGAACCCTAAACCTTTTGTGTTCCGAAAAGTATTTTGACCAAATAACATTGATGCAGTCTTGTCGGAGCTTCATGTCAACCTTTGTAGGTCACACTTGACAGAATTAATCTCTTTTTTCTTTTAGAGATAGGGTTCTGGTGAATTCATCATTAAGAAAGTCAATCTCAAGAGTTTTCACCTGAAGTGATGATTCAAGTTTCTCCAACAAAACCTTCAGCTGAATATTTTCATTGTGAATTTCTTCACTTTTATCTAAGAAATCTAAAATCTCGGTGTCAGACTCACCTTTCGAATCATAATTTGAGGTAATGGAGACTTCCGCCGAGAGGGCTGAAAACCCAGAGCATACTTCAGGAGTATGTATGACACACTGAGATATTTCTTCTTGAACTGAATCATCAACAACATTGGAGAGAGAAAACAGTCTCTCGTAGGGCTGCACAAGACCCGCCGCCCATCATACCCAAACCCTCTCGTACCAGCTAAACCCGTGGGTTTTTAGTCCAAACCCGACCGTTGTGGGTGGAGGGTTGGTTATGAAAAAACCTGATGTCTTTGGGTGCGAGGTTGGTTTTAGCTTATACCCGTCCATACCCGCCCAAAAAACCCGCATATTATATACCATTAGATAAAATTAATTTTAGCCGTACATTATGAAACCCTAATACTAGTAGATAGGATGACTGATAACCCTCATTAACTTTATACACTCTTCTCTTTATTCAGCTTCTCCTGTCTATTTCTTCACCAACAGTTCAACAACAACAACTTCGAATCCTCACCATAAATCTACAATAATCGAAAAATCAACAGATTCAACACTTAATCTTCATCTATGAACTTCCTAGGTATGAAAATTTTGAGGGTTTTGGTTTTTTTTCTCACTTAATCAGTTAATGTTCATCTGTGAATTCTAATTATATTGTTTTTATTTTTTGTTTTGATTTGATTTGTTTCAATTTGATTTTCTGGAATCAGTCGATGTATCTATATTTGGATCCAGATTTTGATCAATAGTTCTTCAATAGTTTGAGTTTTGAAAGTGAGAGTGAGTACATCCTCTGTGAGTTTAGATAATAAATTAAGCTTTGATTCAATAGGGGTACATCCAGATTTTATAATTTCATATGAATATAAATGGTTATGGAGTTATTAACTGTTGCTACAATCATTGATTAATTAGTCTTCAACAGTACTAATGGTACAACATGTAGATAACGTGGGATTGGATTTATAGTCACTAAGTATCTTTACATTTTAATATAACCTGATATTGTCAGTGTAATGATATTAAGCATAAAAAAATCAATCTACTTGGAGTTGGTTGTTGAGTTACATGGAAATTGAGATTCTTACATTGCTTTGATGTGAATCAATCTCTGTATATTTTTCTTCTATGTCGAGACTTGCTAATACCACAATATTGTTAGATCAGAAAAGAGTAAATAATGTAAATGAAGTTGAAACTTTATTTTTGTAGCCATAGAGGGTAAAATATAAATGGTTGTTCAACATTTTTTATGGAGGTTAATGGAAGAAGGTTCATCAACTCAACCTTTGGATATGGCTACTTCCATCCAAATGTCAAGTGCAGCACCAGCCTCAGCAGCACCTCAATCTGAACCTGGTGGGACACCTCAATCTGTACCTGCTGGCTCTGAAACTGAAGTTACAACTCCAGATGAAGGTAACAGGAAGTCAAAACAGTATTCTGATGTATGGGTGAAAGACTTTACTAGGTTAAATCCTCTTCAACCAAGATGTAATCACTGTAAGAATACTTATGATGCAAAGATTAGGAATGGGACAACTAGTTTGAAGAATCATGCGACAAGATGTCCTAAGAATCCTGATAGGAAGTCGTTGATCCTTGATGATGCTAGTAGGAGAGACTTTAAGATGATGGAAGATACATGAGTCGCTTATTGTTGGTCTAGAAACTTTTATTGTTTAAGTTTTAATCTGAACTTTGAAGTAGTCGTACTGTTTAAACTTGTTTTTATTGGAAGTACTAGTTTAAGACAATGAAGACTTATGTAGTTATGTTTATGGTCTGTTTTTTTAAGTTATCAAGAACTTAAGTAAGTAGTTTATTTTCTGTGTGAATGATTATTGAATATAAAGAGGGTGTAAACCTAAACCCGCCCAACCCGTAGTGTTACCCGCCCGTTGTTTGTGGGTGCGTGGTTGGTTATAAAAATAAAAACCTGCAGTCTGTGGGTGCGAGGTTGGTTTTAGCTTATACCCGCCCATGTGCAGCCCCAGTCTCTCGAATCTCTTGCTTCTCTTTACAATATCCTTGATCTTTTGTATAATCAGCGATCTGTTAGAATCAGATTGATTAGAACAACATTCATCCTCCCACGACAAGTTAGAAGCTTCACTTATAATGGTTACATCTAGGGATATCAATTGGTAGACCCATTAGTAGTTTTGATACCCGGTGGGTAGACCCATTAGTAGTTTTGATACCCTATGGGTTGACCCATTAAGGAACCGGTTAAATCAGGATCCTTACCGCGTATACCCGACGGGTACCCGCGGTTCACCGACCCAATTTTACATAAAACCTAAAATAAAATACTATTCTTGATAATTCCGCCTTGGACTCTGTTTCCCACTCTCTAACACTTTTTTCTTTCTGTCTCAGATCTCTTTCTGAGAACCTAAACTGTTGATGTAAAAAGAGAAAGTCTATTTCCATGGAAATTGCTCGTTCCTTTTGTAGTTTAAGTTCGTACCTTTTCTAGATTCATCTCATGTTCCTATATATTTATATATCATTTTATAAGTTGTTTGACGTTGTTTCCGTTGGCATTCGTAGTCAATAGAGAGAGTGAAAGTTATTTTAATTTTGGCTTAATTAAGGATGGGTTGTGGCTAAAAATCAATTCTGAATGAGTTTTATATAGAGTGAGATGGTGTTTTTAAGGGAGGAAACAACTGAAGAACACTACTATTTTTTGAAAAAGGCAAGATTGAAGTAAATAAGAAAGAGTGCTAAGATGGCACCCTCCAAAGATACAAGAAGAGAGGTGAATAGAGAGTTTACAACAAACTACTCCCTAAACGAATTCACCCAATCAAAGACGAAATCATCAAGCTTAATATTCTTAAACGAATCAACATTGATAGTCCAGCTAAGTAACAACATCTTGATATCTAAAATAAGAGAACTTAAAGTTTTTTTACTTTGTTTCTTCCCTATTAGGATATCATTTCTTTCCAACCAAATTGACCACCAAATCGCAAACGACAAACAATATCTCAAAAAAGTAAATGGCTTAGTCGAGAACTTCAATTTCCATTTCCATAGGAACTCGATGACTGTATTAGGGTGCCTCCAAATCAAGCCTAGCTGCTGTAAGAAGTGGTTCCAAATCTTCCCAATAAAAGGACAGTGAAGAAATAAGTGCTCCACTGACTCCTCGCTATTATCACAAAACCCACAGCTATTTACTAATGTCATGCCCCTTCTTGACAACATTGACAGAGTAGGAGCAGCTCTATTTGCAGCAGCCCAAACCAAGAAACTAATTTTAGGAGGAATTGTCTTATTCCAAATGTATTTAGAAGGAAATTTTGGAGGTATAATTTGTCCCTGATCATGCATGAGCCAAGCATAGTAAGAACTAATAGAAATAGTACCTTTTGGATTGGACCTCCACTCCCGTATATCGTCATCTGCCACAAGCTCTCCTTGATCATCTAATAGTCTTGAAAACTCCATTACCTCTTGAATTTCCTGATCCTTAAGCCTTCTACAAGGATCAATATTCCAACACGGCCCGTTACCATTTTCATGGTACATGTCTTCAACTGTTGCTTCTTTTTTTTTTACTCACTTTCCAGAGTTTTGGAAACAACTCTTTAAGAGTTTTCTCACAACACCATGATCATCCCAAAAATTAGTTTTGTTTCCTCTTCCTATTGAAAATTTTGACCCGTTTTTAAGAAAAGCAAAATGATTAAGAATACCCCGCCATAACCCCCATCCATAAGTTCTCTTTGAATCTTTAGGTAACCAAGCCATTTCGACCCCACCAAACTTCTCAAGAATAACTTTCCTCCACAAACTAGTCTTCTCCTATCCATATCTCCACAACCATTTGGTTAACAAAGCCTCATTAGTAATCTTCAAGTTTCTGATGCCCAGGCCACCTTCACTCTTAGGGATACAAAGTTTTTTCCACGACCTCCAATGTAACCTTTTCTTATCCGTGGAATCTCCCCAAAGAAAGTTCCGCATCAGTCTTTCTAATTTCTTCGCGACTGAAATAGGAATTTGAAAAAGTGAAAGATAATATAAAGGAATAGCCGCTAAAGAGCTATTAATGAGATCAACTCTTCCGGCTCTCGAGAGATACCTTCTCTTCCATGGAGTTAGCTTTAGAGTCATTCTCTCAATCACCAAATTCCAAACTGATTTTAGCCTAGTAGAATCCCCAATAGAAATCCCAAGATAAGAAATTGGAAACTCGCCAATTGCACAATTTGCTACTGCTGCACATTCTTGAATACAGATCTGTTGAACACCAATACCCATCATAGAACTTTTGGCAAGGTTAACTTTTAGGCCTGTTTTAGCTTTAAAACTCTCTAACACCTCCATAAGTTTTTGAACCTCTTCTACCTTCTCATCTAAAAACACAATGATGTCGTCCGCAAATTGAAGATGAGAGATTTCCATGCCATTTTCCTTTACATAGAACCCTTTAAGACAACCTTCAGTTTTTGCATTGTTCATAAGCTTATTAAAAACTTCAGCCACCAATAAGAATAAGAACGGAGAGAGTGGGTCTCCCTGTCGGAGTCCCCGAGAAGCTTTGAAGAATCCTTTCGTTGTTCCGTTGAGAATTACTGAAAACCTAGCTGTAGAGATACAATTTCGAACCCATCTTCTCCATTTCCATCTGAAACCCATCTTCTGATGCACAACATCAACAACACCCCAAAGAACATGATCATAATCCTTTTCCATATCTAACTTACACATAATCCCTTCTTTTCCTTCAATCTTTCTTGAGTCAATTAACTCATTTGCAATCAAAATTCCGTCTTGAATCTGTCTCCTGGCTAAAAAAGCACCTTGCGATTCAGAAATTAGATTTGGAATAACCACCTTAATCTGTTGGCGAGAACTTTAGATAAAATCTTATAGATGGTACTGGCCAGGCTGATAGGCCGGAAATCCTTCAACTCTACGACATCATTCTTCTTCGGAATTAAAGATAAAAAAGTACAATTTAAGCGCCAGTTGACACCCCCATTCACATTAAATTCCTCCACAACCTTCATAAAATCGTCTTTAATAGCTTCCCAAGAAACTCTATAAAATTCAATCGGGAAACCGTCAGGCCCTGGCGACTTACTCAACTTGAAAGATTTGATAGTCGAGAGAATTTCATCTTCAGTAATTTCTCTTTCAAGCCATATTCTCTCCGCCTCGGAAATACTACCAAAAGACAGCTCCCCCAGGTCCACACATTCCTCTTGATCTCTTGAATAAAGCTTTTCATAAAACTCAGTCACTTCTTTTGCAATTCGATCTTGACACCAAACCTCCTCCGTACCAATCTTCAATTTAAAAATCGTGTTTTTCCTTCTATTCCCATTTGCAATTTTGTTAAAAATCTTAGAGTTCCTTTCCCCGTCCATATGCCAACAGATTTTAGCCCTTAACTTCCACCTCTTTTCTATCAGAACAAGCACTTCATTGTACTGCTGACGATGACTATCCCTTTCAAGAACACTACTGTTTATGGGAGGTGAACGGTTGAAATATTAAATGTTTCGGTGTTTGGGAATGCTTGAAATTTTTGGGCTGTATTCAATGATGAATTTGCAGGTGAAGAAAACATAAGAGGATCTCAATACAACAAGGGTAAACACACCTCTTGACGCCAACAAAATTGCTCATAGAGTTTTCTATGAAAATCCAGAGTGGGAAAGAAAAGGGTAAAGATCATTATTTCATTCTTTACTCATTTTAGTTATTATAGGGGTGATTTGTTGTTGGGTTTTGATTAATTTTATCATTTAGAATATGGAAGTGCAGTTCATTAAATTTTATAAGGTTTATGATCGAAATAACTTCTTGTGCTTGCATCTATATTGATATGTAGTGCACATGTAGCTAGGCATATCAAAAAGACGTTGTCTAACATAGTTTCTACCAATCGTTCCGAATTTATGTCGTTTTGAGTCATCGTGAAATAATGTCTTTGTCCGATTTGGAAACTCAATTTAAATTTATGTTTACAGATTACAGTACTCCAAAAATTTCAACCACATTTACTTGCTGGTTAATGTTAATATTTATTATTATATGATAACCCTTATTTCATTACATGCTTTTCTTGAAGTTACGAGGAATTGGGAATTCCAAAGAGGGAAGAAGAGAGGAAGTGAAGGATAGCATGAACACTTGGTGACTCCATAACAACCACCAGGGATAGAGCTATAGAAGGAGGCTTTTAGTTTATATGTTAATGTTTTTGGAACATTACTGCGATTACTTTTAGTTTACATTTGGATATGTTTTTGGACAAGCATAGTTGCTTTTAGATTATAATTCTGTTGTTTTCGGAAAGTGATATTATCTTTTCTTGCTTTAGGTTGTATGGCAGTATCACCAATATCGTGCTAATTTTGTAGAACTGTGGAAATTTGCATTGATGCACATTTTTATTTTGTAGTAAAACGGAATAAATACCCGTTTAATACCCGGAATCGGTGGGTATTCGCGTATTTAATTGGGTCCGGTTCTGGGACCCCTAATTTAGGAACCGGATCCGGAACCATCAAGACCCGGAACCGTGAAAAATAATAGGGTCCGGTTTCCGGTAGTATGGTACCCGGGAGGACCCGGACCCATTGACAGCCCTAGTTACAGCATTGAACGCAGACGTTCTGACTGTATTCTGATCATGATCAAGTATTTTTAACTTTCCAACAAGATTAATTCTGGAAAGAGTTGCAAGGTGTTAAAATCGTATCTAGATGGCAGCAATATGAGAATTTTCATCACAATGTCTTTTTTAGGAATAGTCTTACCCAACGCAAAAGATGCGTTAACAATTTGACACACTTTGTGATTAAACTCATCAAATGAATCTTCATCTACCATACGAAGGTTTTCCCAAACGGAACATAATATTTGAAGCCTAGCTTCCTTTTCGGAGGTATTCCCTTCGAATATAGTTTCTAAGATATCCCAGGCTTCTTTAGACTTAGTGCATGTAGTAACATGGTGCTGAAGATCTTGGGAAATGGCATGTATGATAGCATTTATGCCGTCGGAGTTTTCTTCGCAGCAAGGATTTCTTCCGGACTATATCTACCAATATCCTTGGGTATAGATATATCGCCTTCTGTATTAACCGGAGGATCATAGCCATTCACAACACGTACCCATGTTTGAAAATCACGAGCTTGAAGAAAAGCACGCATAACAATTTTCCACCATGAGTAGTTTGAGCCATCGAAGACTGGTGGTACATTTACAGAGATACCACTTCTGTCCATATTCAGATCGCTACAAACAAAGACTTATGAGGTCTTTAATGTGTTCTCCTTCTCTGATACCAACTGAAAAAACGGGGGTCTAACAACCACACCCAAAAATTCGTTTGGAAATCTGAGAGGACTTACTCCAATATACTTTCAAGAGAATCAAATAGACAATCAGACTCAATCTATAGGAAAGTATATCAAAGAGCGATATCTCTATTTCTCAATTCAATCCGCAATCAAACAAATAAGCATTTGCGAGCCCGATTGAATATAAGAAATATAACTTGAAAAGTACCAAAGACCAATGTTCAAGGGTCAATCAATTTCAATCAACAACCAAAGGTTGGATTTCCCAATTATTCGATTCAACGCACAACCTGTGATATTTCAATTATATAACAAAATATAATGCGGAAAAGAAATAACATAGACACCAAAATTTTGTTAACGACGAAAACCGCAAGTGCAGAAAAACCTCGGGACCTAGTCCAGTTTGAACACCATACTGTATTAAGTCGCTACAGACACTAGCCTACTATCAATGAACTTTAGATTGGACTGTAGTTGAACCCTAATCAATCTCACACTGATTCAAGGTATAGTTGCGCTCCTTACGTCTCTGATCCCAGCAGGAAACTACACACTTGATTCCCTTAGCTGATCTCACCTACAACTAAGAGTTTCTACGACCCAAAGTCGAAGACTTGATAAAAAAAATCTGTCTCACACAAAAAGTCTATTGGAATAGATAAATCTGTCTCCCACAAAAATACCTACGAGTTTCGTTCCGTCTTTTGATAAATCAAGGTGCACATGAACCAATTGATAAACCAGACTTATATTCCCGAAGAGTAGCCTAGTATTATCAATCACCTCACAATAATCTTAATAGTATGGAAACGAAACAAGATATTGTGGAATCAACAACGATGAGACGAAGATGTATGTGACTTTTTTTTATCTTGCCTATCGGAGATCACTCTCGATAAAATCTTAGAGAAGATATTACTCAATCATAATAAAACAGGGCAAGATCAGAACACGCAACTACAGAGAAAATAGTTGGGTATGGATTCACAATATCAATGAAGTCTTCAAGTCGTTAACCTACAGGGTTTCGTGAAAAATCTAAGCTTATGCAACTAGTATCACACAGGAGGTGTGGGTATTAGGTTTCCCAATTGCTAGAGTTTTCCTTTATATAGTTTTCGAATCAGGGTGTGCAATCTTAGTTACCTTGGTAACAAAGCATTCAATATTCACCGTTTGATGAAAACCTGATTAAACCCAAGCTAATATCTTTCAACCGTCAGATCGAACTTAGCTTGTCATACACAAATGAAATGTACCTTCATTTAGGTTTGAATAACCGTACCTAAACGTGTACACCAAGGTGGCTCAACAATAGTTAATCGAAGTTAGCCATATGAATACTCTAATATCAACCTTATTCATCTTAACCATAACTAGTTCAAATGACTCAAATGAAACTAGCTAAAGAGTTGTTCAATTGCTATATTCTCATTAAAGTATACAAGAACACAACTGAAACAAAATCGGTTTGATTCACTTGATTCAGTTCATGAACAGTATAGCCACGGTTTGCAAATATTGCATTCCTTATTATATAAATGTATTAGTTTATGTACATAACCGATTTTAGAACTTTAATCTTCAAGTATGTATACAGGTATGCATACTTGAAATACCCGGACTGAGATATTCACAGTCTACTATTAGCATCTTAGTTTGTCATTTTGCAATCCACTATGTAATTTAATGGTTATTTCCTCAGTCAGGGGCTAAAAAATGAAGATCGATCTATGGGAATATGCCGCTAATCAAGTTAGGAATGACCCAATTGATTGTGACTCAACTCCATCTCTAACCAAGGACAGAAATATCTTTGAACGCAATCGCCACTGACGTGCTAACCGATGGTGGATGGCACTATCTTTCCTGCCCTAGGTGTAGCAAAGAAAATCTTGGTGACGATAGTAACCTTTGGTCACTAAATGTGATGGCAAAGTTGATATTTCAATCGCAAGGTAATCACCCAAAACTATGATTTTCATTATCAAGATCAATGAAATTTCTTCGTCATCTAACTAACGAACCGGAAAATGGTTCTTCCTTGCATCCCAAGATTAATCTTCTCTTGGAGGACCACGTTGGCGCCACAGTCTTTGTGGCTCTGGATGGGGAGGTCCAAAATTTGGTCCGTTAAATGGCAACAAAACTCATAAAGGAGACAAATTTAATCTAGCTAGCTCCGTATCCACCATTTTGCATGTAGTTATTTTGCAGTTCATTTATCAGACTAACCTTACAATCTTTTAATGGATCGTATTCGTATAAGAATCTAATAAATAGATATAACTAAGATAATAATCTGCAACGTCATTGATTGTGCCTGTTCTATCTTGGCAGAAAAACATTTTGTATGACTAAGCTGAGTAACATAGCTCAATTCCAGTTTCTGCATGCCATACACCATTTCTAATAAGAGTTTGACAGAAGGACTTTTTGGTTCTATCAGCTTTACTGCATGACATGAACAAGTATAAAATGAGTCATTAAACAGGGCCTAGAGCACAACCCAACTTACAAGTACATTTATCTATCATGTGATTACGTTTTTTCTAACACGATGTTTGGCTCCTTAGCACTGCTCATAATGGAGGTGGAAGATTTAACTGCCACCGCTGTGTTTGTTGCCAATAGCATAGGGGTAAAATATTGCACAATTAGTTATCATGTGAAGCAGTGGTATTACAAAGGGGCGAACTCATTCGCACATAGCATATCTCAGATGACGGGAACGATAACGTCACAAAATCACGAGTAAGGTGTGAAACTGCGCGAAGTTAAAGAACACGTGCGAGAAGATCAAATACAAGTGTGAACATCGCACGCCAGATCCGAAAATAGGGGTTTTATTAACTGTCTTCCACTATGTAAACTCTTATATATAGGACCAACAAACATTGTAGTAATGGGGATCTTCTTTGGTGAGTTGAGATAGAACTTTAGGAGAGAGAAAGTTATTTTCTTCCCAAGTCAGGGTTTTATCTTATTCTTTGTATTGATTTCTAAACTTAATAAAATTCTTCTAAGTGTTCTTCATCATGATTTCACAGTTAGATTTATGTATTATCAAAGGGGTGTAGTTGTGGGATTTCCTGCAACTACATTTTGGCGTCCAGAAACAGGGATTTACGAGATTACACTTGCTTGAAATTTTTAAAAAAAATGGTTTCAAAGAATTTCTAGATAATATTGTCTTTAAGAAAAGCTTGTGATTGTTTCGATGAGTTTTAATCTTTAGGTTCGATTCGCAAATACAAAGTTTTCATCTGGGAGGAGAATTTTTGTTTTCATAAGTTTGTGAAGAAAGTATTGTTTCAGGAAAAAAGATGATTAGACAAGTACCCACAGGAGAGAACGCAACACCAATCAGAAGAAGTAGGAGGATTGCAGGAAGAAGGAGAGGTGAAATCGCAGAATCTTCGCGTATGGGAACGAGGAAAAATCGGCCTAGGCGACTTAGGTCTCAGGTCCAACCAATACCAGAGGAAAACGACCACAGGAACTATGAGGAAGTAAGTGTTCACACCACAGATATAGAGACCGCCGAAGAAACGAAGAATGGACACCAAATGTAGGAACGGTAGAAGTAACAGAGGAAAACATGACCATTGGAGAACTCAGGCAACAGTTAGCAGACGAAAGAAGAAGAGAAGAAGAGATGCGTGCAAACTTGACACAACAAAATGATGAGCTAAGGGAAGAAAACCACAGGTTGCAAGAGAAAAGGTCACAAACCAGATCTAGAAATACGCGTGCGAGTACAAGACTGAGAACAAGCAGGAGTACATCCAGGAGAAGCAGATCTGACGGTAGAGACAATGAACGAGAACAATTTTTAGATAACAACTTGGTGGAAAATTTTCAGGTAGGTGATAATTTACAGGAGGAGCGCGAACGCAATCATATGGAAGATAGATATGTGCAGGTGGGTGAAAATGAACCTAGGCGAAGACGTCACAGAGAAGATAGACCGGAGCGAGATGAAGAGTATAACAGCATGCAGGATGAATCAGAGCAACATAATGACGCAGATTTAGCAAGGATGATACTTCATGGGAGAGAAATATTGAGAAAACAAAGAGAGAGGGATAATGCCGCACAGGAGAACGTGAGGAATGAGAGGGAAAGACGCAGAAGAAGAGGATAAGATGAAGACCAACAAGAACTAGAAGAAGCTGTACGCCAAAGCAGACATGAAAATAGATTGAGGCAAGCACGATTGAAAATGCCTATCCAGCAATAAGAGAAACCATTCCCTAATAATAAAATCATGAGAGAAATAGCAGAACTAAGAGAGTTAATGGAAAGAGGAAAAGATGGAGGAAGAAGACAACTATAGGAATCAATAGAGGAAGCAGCAAAGACGCCTTTCGCACGACATACACAATTAGTGACCATACCAACAAAATGCACACTACCTACGTTCCCTAATATCTTTGATGGATCTACATGTGCATTTCAACATACCAAGGCGTATAACTTGGCTCTACTGCAATGGGAGGATAAGGATGCAGTGATGTGCAAGTATTTTCCAGCAAGCCTGACAGGAGAATCTTTGAAATGGTTTGACGGATTTCCAGTAGGTTCAATAAGATCATTCCGGAACTTGCAGAATTTATTCTTGGGACAATATATCAACATCAACATGTTAAGGACTGGGATCGAGAGGGTATTCAGCTTGCGAAGGAGAACGAATGAAAGCTTGCGAACTCTAACTACAAGATGGAGGACCATGTGTAGAGAAATGGCAGGGAGAGTAGATGAAAGAAACATCATCCTAGCCTTCATCAATGCACTATTTCCAACTGATGTACTGTACACGCATATATTCAAGATGAAGGACAGAATATCCATGGCAGAGCTGCGCGAGTACCAGGAGGAGTACATCGATCTTGAGGAAAAACAAAGAGATATGGAGTCCTACCTAGTTGCAGTTGCGAATGCGAAGGAAGTAAATGCAAGCCTATTGCCAAGGATAGCAAACAAAATTGTGAGCACTTCGTAAGGTAGCCAAGAAAAGGCAGCATCAGAAGATAAACAAAAACGGTGGCGATGAGTAATTGAGATCAGGAGATGTATGAACGCAAGTACAGAGAAAGAAAATAAAATAATCATGGAGGAAAAAACAAAGTCGCAAGGTTCGAAAATCAGGGAGAAGGATACGCGAGATACATGAGGTATTACAATCAGGAAACAACAGAGTCCATGAAGAAGTCAGGATGCCACCTCTTAACACGATAGCGGAGAAGGTTTGGGAGGCAGTCATACTAATGGAGGAAATAACACCTGGGGCAAGAACCACCATCGGGAAGAAGGAGTAGAGAGTTTTGTGCTTATCATCAACTGCAAGAATATAAAACGAATCATACTAAGAATGATCGGTCAAGGAAATCTTAACCACTTTCTAGCTACACCACCGCCACCACCACCACCAACAACAGGAGGACAATCGTCAGATGCGGACAAAGGAAAAAACACCTTTCTGATTGAAGTGGGAGCGAATGTCAAGAACCTATATTGTAATTCAATAACACATTTACCCAAAAGTATAGAAAACTTCCACGACAATGTGTTGAGTCGCGTGTATGCAAGGGATGCTGAAGTAAAAGAAGTACCCAACTTGGCAAAGATACCAAAACTCAAGGAATGACAGAAGTAGCCAATCACGTTTAGCGCAGAGGAAGTACCTGGAGGGGGCGAACTCCATGAGAGTCCATTGGTGGTTAAGTTGGAGATAATACTGAAAGGAAAATGTATAAGGAAGAAGATGTAAAAGGAAACACATGGGCGATAAATAGGACATTAATTGATATCAGGAGTTCTGTAGACATTTTGTTCTACCATGCTTACAAGACAATGGGAGGAAAATATGAAGACCTGATTTATTCGGCTTATAAGATCTTCGACTTCAATGGATCAGCCAACAAACCCAAGGGAGAAGTTACCATGGTAATTCCTGTTAAAGCAATAACCACAGAAATAACCTTTTGTGTTGTGGATGTAGAATCTCCCTACAATGCACTAATAGGGAGACCATGGTTACACAACATCTTAGGTGTGTCCTCTACATATCACCAATGCATTAAATTTCCATTACCTTAGGGAGTGGGAATTATCAGAGGTAGTACAACAGAAGCGAAGACATGCAATGATATTGATGTGGAAAAGAGCGAGGGACGTGCGAATAAAAGAAGAAATTGGAAGAAAGAAATAAAAGAGAGCAAGCGAGGTGAAAGACTGATGGTGGACTTTATAACCAAAGAGGAAGAGGTGAGTAGTCATTATGAAGGCAAAACACCGTCAAAAGATTAAAGTATCTCAATCAGGAAGAAGAGTGAAGAAAAAGACGAGACATGTCACATTTATATGGAGGGGATCGCACCTGCGAGTGAACATAAACATACCAAGCAAACAAATACAGAAGAATTTCAGCTAGGAAGCTTGGTTATGAGAGAATTACCACACTACCAAAAACAAGGAGGTAAAAAGGGAAATGCAGCATAGGCTGGACCATATGAAGTAAAGAGGAATGTTGGAAATGGTATGTATGAGTTGATAGAGAAGGATTTCTTCTCAACTGAAACTTATCCCTCATCGACCCATCTTATTTGATTTACAAATTCGAACAGACTTTCATGCATCACCATTTCCTTTATTGAATCAATGGCAAACAACAACTCTTTCTCCACTGGTTTCTCTGACTCGATCTCTCATTCTGTCGTGTTGTACTGAGCTTCCGAATCACGCCTTTGCTCTTCAAGCACGACCACAAGGACCGTGTAACTAGCCGCTGGTAGACTTGATTGGAGCAGTCGCTCAGAACATGGAGTTATGGCTGCGTCATCTTCGTGGGCAGTGAATGGAGTAATACTGGACTATACCCGGGTTTAAATATGATGATTTAAGCCCCTACTGATTTAATAAAGGCCACCCTGGTCATATTAAAACTATTATCAGCTGTCTGCCTTGAGTAAATAGTATCTGGTGATTCTTATTTTGACACTATTGAGACTTGCAGTGCTAACTTCAAGTCTGTAAACAACCAAAGCCTTCAAACAATGAATTAAGCACCTATTTTCTTTGTTTCACTCCACATGACTCCGAAACACCTACAAAACGGAAACTAAGCGTAATACCGCTAATATAAGAGAAACAACAAAAGAAAAACATAAGAAATTGATATTCAAATGATGTATTTTAACCTCCTATCAACCCACTGATTGAACCACACGTTAAACCAGTGAACCTTGACCCAGTAGATTTACCAGTTTCTCATCAGGTCTCGATTTTAAAACATTTGAATCTACAGAATATTTGGATATAAATACCAGATCCAACACCACTAGTGAGATTAACGGTTGTGTGGGAAGAATACTAACATCCATGTAAGACAATATTTTTATCGCTAATGAGAATACTTCTTTAATCTGAAGGATACCAAGACTTATATAAAATAAATTGGAAAATATGGCCTTATATGGATTCTAGTATCTCCTTAATAAACTATTACTGTATTAACAACAACGCCAAAATCACATAAACAAAATCCAAACAATTTGCTTCATTAAGAGTCAATTGTTTTGTTTTTAAAAGTCATTACTAAATATTGTTTTAAATTCAACTTCTACTTTCTAATTAATTCGAGGGGTAACTTTTTCTTCCTTTTTGATTGATACAATTTGTGATGCCGGTGAGCTTTGAACTTATCACCAGCCAGCGACTTTACAACTGTACTACAGTAACACCTGCATTTGGCAAATGATCAATATCCGAATTTGTTACCCAACTTTTAAAATTGGAATCTATATCAACTTGGTTTATTAAAATTCCGAAACATAAGGTGATACATCTCACCAAATTCCATGTGTTGACACATGTGTTAAGAAAAGACTAAAGGGTTAAAATGGTATCTCCGTTATGTTGTCACGGGCTACTCATGGAGTCATCATCTTAGCCCATTGGATTATTTGCGTGTGTGGCAGCATCTTACCGGTAGTGGGTATTTTCTGTCTATTTCTTGCACGTGGGAACTCACACATGTGTGGACTCAACTGTTTTTGTAACAATTCATCATTTTTCCAATTATTTTAACGTTGGGGCGGATTTCCAACACTCCAGCCGGTATTTGGGCATTTTCCCGGTTTTCCCCCAAATCTAGAAGTCGCCTTCCCCATTATCTCGTGGTCTGTCAGTTCCATCTATAGGTGTTGCGAATGGGGTATTCAGTTGCAGACCAGCAAAGTTATTTTTGCTAATTCCATGTGTTCATACAGGACTTGGTTTTATACTTATGTTTGGTCAATATGGATTTGTCCTTTCATGTGTCAATGCAGAATCCACCCGTCATCTACTTCTCATTCACCTTTTAAATCTCACTATTCATGAACATTAATTTCTATGTTATTAAGGAGTGAAGTAGAAAGAGTTTGACAGATAACAAGTAGAAAGAGTTTGACAGATAACAATTGCTTCTTACCATTTTTTAAGTTTGTTTGTCAAAAATTTATTCATCCCACCGGCCACCATAAAATCCATAGTCAAACTCACGTTTCTATTCTGGTAACAAAAATTCTAAATAGACGGCTTCGAAAAACTCCCACCAAAAATTCAAATAGACCGCTTCAAAAACTCACGTTTCATGCCATTCCATCCCCAAATTGTTTTTCACTGTTACCCTTATTAGGTATACGTTATTTTAGGGAGTTAGGACACGATTTTTCTAGAAATGACTCTTTTGGGAATGTTTCTGTGGAAATTACTGTTTTGGGAATGTTCTCTATATACTAGAGGGACCTACGCCTACTTACCCCACTGAGGGGAAATATTCGCAAAACAGGATTTGGAACGAAAATTATTTCTAGAATAGTGTAACATGCTACTTTGTCAAAGTATTGAGAACCCCCTATGTGTACGCAGTATGCCCAATTATGTGTATAATAAGTAGTAGAAGAAAACAGAGTGGAAACAGTAGAAAAAGCGCTCTCACTTTCACAATTTTGTATGATCCTATGCATTTCTAGCTCTCGTGGAATCTCTCTTTGGAATTTATCTCGTCCTCTAAATTTCTTCCAGTCTTTCCCAATCCTATAAATTCTCTCAAACTTTCTCAATACAACATCCATTATCACTTCAAAATGCCTTGTTGTCTGCCTATTATCCTACGAGTATCGACGTTTGATCCCAGCAAAATATTACAGCCATCTCTATTCTATTCCACCCCATATTCTTCCAGTAAGTTATAACGGTCAAGAGAATGTATCCTATTCAATAATAGACTAGCATTAGTCTCTATTTTATTCATTTTGATAAAAAATTCTTACTCTGGGTTTCAAAAGATTCTTCAGTTTATCTGTTGGAATCTTATCTTATAATTAACTAAACATGAGCATTTTTTGGTAGGAGTTCGTTCTATCGGTGGTGGTGGCGGTGGTGGTGTCCGAACCAATCCAGAGGACATCTCTCTTCTGTGTTCTTCATACAATGTGATATCCAAACGTCAGAGTCCACGAGGTACGTAATAATTCACGTGAAAAAGAAAATTAAAGTACTAAGAAAAATAGACATGACTACCAAATCAAAGGTTTGTGTTCTTATGATGTGCAATTGTGCATTGCTCTGGCTGCAGTACAATTGTCAAAGTGGGAAGATACTACACAACCAGAAGGAAATGAACAAAGGTTATCTGTTAAGGAACATGTGGAAATAATTAAATCAAGGTTAAGTGAGATGAATGATGGAGAAATAAATATATCAGCTTATGATACTGCATGGGTTGCACTAGTTGAAGATATATATGGAAGTGGCTCACCTCAATTCCCTACTTGCCTTCAGTGGATAATCAAAAATCAGCTCTCTGACGGTTCATGGGGTGATCAACATATTTTCTCTGCTCATGATCGAATCATTAGTACGTTGGCTTGTGTTATTGCTTTAAAAGCTTGGAGTACCTGCGGTTATATGCGTGAAAAAGGTACGAAAAGAAGTACACCTATACGTTCCACTTAATATATATTCAAATAAAAAACGCGAAGAAGATCCATATTTGCTTCTTCTCTCATAACGGTAATGTACTGTAGATGGCACTTATAAGGTGGGTTACTGATTTTATGTGTAAAATTGATCTTGATATTGTGCATATGTATAGGACTACTGTTCATCCAGCAAAATATGTGTAAACTGGAAGATGCCAATACTGTCCATATGCCAGTAGGTTTCGAAGTTGTATTCCCGTCTCTTATCGATATTGCTCGAAGTTTAGACATAGATTTTCCCGATGAAGATTCGCCTGCTTTGAAAGATATATATGCTAAGAGGAAACTAAAGCTAATGAGGTAGGAGGTTATCCATTTTTTTTGTTCTAGCTACTTTCCCTAGTTACATGTTCACGCAAATTTTCACTTCATTTTTAATATTGAGATGACCTTATTTTGTGCGACATTTCCTGGATTCGTATCTTTTTGATGTAATTTGAAGACTAGTGTATGTATACAGGATACCAAAAGAAGTGATGCATACAGTCCCTACAACACTGCTTCATAGCCTAGAAGGAATGGCAAACCTAGATTGGGAAAAGCTTCTGAAGTTGCAGTGCGTAGATGGATCCTTTTTGTTTTCTCCAGCATCCACAGCATTTGCTCTCATGCAAACTAAAAATGAGAAGTGTTTAGACTATCTTCAAAAGGCTGTAAAAAGATTCAATGGAGGAGGTAAATTAAAAAAAATCAAAAATCCTATTTCTTTAGCAGCTAGATAGAATTCCTGATAGATTACTATACGTACATTATAATTGTTTTGTTTTAGTTTGGCACAACTTTAATCAATCAATTAATTGACATATTATTCCAGTTCCAAATGTGTATCCGGTTGACATGTTTGAGCGTATTTGGGTTGTTGATCGCTTGGATCGCCTTGGAATTTCACGATACTTCCAAACTGAAATTAGAGACTGTGTTGACTACGTCGAAAGGTATTGGACTGAGCATGGAGTTTGTTGGTCAAGAAACTCTAAAGTTGCTGATATAGATGATACAGCTCTGGGTTTTAGGATTTTACGATTGCATGGGCGTGACGTTTCTTGTGGTAAACTTTTGTCTAATTTATGTACTAATCAAAAATAGAATTTGGTTACTTACCTTTCCCGTTAAATTACTACTTTCGGCAGATGTTTTTCGCCATTTTAAGAAAGGAGATGATTTCTATTGCTTCCATGGACAATCAACATCGGCAGTAACCGGAATGTTTAACTTATATCGAGCATCTCAGGTTATGTTCCCGGGAGAAAACATCCTACAACAAGCAAAACATTATTCAACGACCTTTTTAAGAAAGAAACAAGTTTCAAATGAACTTCTTGATAAATGGATAATTACAAAAGACTTGCCTGGGGAGGTAAGAAGCGATAATTTTATGTTTTCATCCATGCAAAAAGGAAATTAACAAACTATATGAGACATCTTCATTAACGACGTTCGTGGATAAGGTGGGGTACGCTCTCGAAGTTCCATGGTATGCTAGTCTACCTCGCATTGAGACAAGATTTTACGTCGAACAATATGGAGGTGAGAACGACGTTTGGATAGGGAAAACACTTTATAGGTAACTTCTTCATAAATGGATGATTGATCATAAGCTGAATTAGCGGCTATTAGATAATCATCCTTGAGCAAAGTTTTTAATTAAGTTTTGTTTATTGTTCAACAGGATGTCTAATGTGAATAGCAATCAATATCTTGAACTCGCAAAAATAGACTTCAATAATTGCCAAGCCCTACATCAACTTGAGTGTCAGGAAATTCAAAAGTGAGTCAAAACTCATTCCGTTGGATGCTCTTTCTGATCCTGCTCCTAATAGCTTAATTATGCACTTCACATCTCAGGTGGTACAATGAGTGCAAACTTGAACAGTTTGGAGTAGAGAAAGACACACTTCTGCAGTCATATTTTTTAGCCACCGCGAACATATTCTCAGCAGAGAGGTCAGCGGAGCGACTAGCATGGACTCAAACAGCTGTACTTATGAAAGCAGTGTCGTCTTACTTCGAAACAATTGCAATTGCTGAGCAGAAATCATTTGTCAGCGAATTCGCTAAGGATATTGGCTGTGACAATATCAGGTACCATTTGTAGAGAGACATTTGTAGTTAAACATCCATTAATACTGCATTCAAGTGGTCCTAGACCGAAACTAAAAGACGGAAAGAGATACAACATACACAGTGACATGATGAATTTCGACTGGATCTCCATGACTTGAGCAAGTCCCGGATGCCTTACACGGCTCCATGACTTGGAAGAAGTCCCGCATGGAACTCTTTAAGCCATATTCCAAAGAACACTAATAGTTTAATTGACTTTCTTATCATTTTGTTTGTTTGTTGCTCGTTGCAGTATGATCAGACAAAAGAGAATGAGATCACTAACAAAGAAGACAACAATGAATCGTGATATAAAAGAAGGAAAACAATTTGGTGATAATCACTTTCATGAAGAACAACAACAGCTCATAATGGCTCTCGTCAGTACCTTGCATCATCTTTCATTGGGTGTACTCGCTTCTCATGGAACAGATGTACGCGACCATTTACGAAGCCTTGTGAGTAAATCAACGCCACAATTCCTGCGCTATTCATATTCACATACAACCATATTGCTGATCCCAAAAGTAAAGAACTGATTTAATCTTTACATAACATTTGCAGTGGGAGATATTTTTGAAGCAAGGGTACCACGAGCAAAAGAGACAACAGGAAGAAGCATTCGTCTTAGTGTGCACGATAACCCTGTGTGCCGGACAATCCGCAAAACTCTTCGATAAGAATGCAATTTCGGCTAATACCCACTTAACTCGTCTCGTCTCCCTTACCAACTTTCTTACTCATGAACTACTTCAAATCAATGGAGAAGCTAAGGTAGATAAAGAAATGGTGTCAATAGAATTAGGAATGCAGGAACTGGTAAAATGTGTTCATGAAAGATTTGATGGTATTAACCCGGAGATTAAGCAAGTGTTCCTCATGGTCGTTAAGAGCTACTATTATGTTGCCTTTTGTTCACGGGAAACTATTGATTATCATATATCCAAGGTTCTCTTCGAGAGAGTCGCATAACTATATATAACAACTATTTTCTCTTTTTTCTTTTTTTTTTTTAATTTTCCCAAAAGAACATTAATGTAAAAATAGTATAGTAATAAAATCATTCGGTGAAGATATCAGGTGACCTGAATATGAAACTCGGCAGAAACAAATTATACATGGTCCAAATAAAATAGAAGCTAAATTAGTAAACGCATTTGATAATCTTAATAGGTGCTGTCGAAACTGTACTCATGTTAGATTTGGCTTTGGATATTTTGGAAGAATTGGATTAGGTTGTCCTAGGCACAAGGGATCTAATGTCCCCATTTTTGTTTATTATGATTGTGGAAGTGTCTTCAATGATTAAAAGTGCAACTCCTTTGGTTTCAAGCTAGCAGCTGATCAGTATCAGGAATATATAACTGTAGTTGCTCCTACAACTACACCCTTAATGAAATCTATAAAATAATTAAGGATTATATAACTGTAGTTGCTGGAAATCCTACAACTACATCCTAATTGAAATTTATGGAATAATTAAGTAATCATCATAAGAATCATAAGAACTTTTATTGAAATCTTAAGAACAGATACAAAGTGATGAAGAAATCCTAACTTGGGAACCAAATAATATTTTTCTCTCCTAAATTTCTTGTCTCTACTCTCCCAAAAGATCTCTCTTCAATACAAAGTCGTTTGGTCTTTTATATAGGGATTTACATAGTAGATGACAGCTAACAAAGCCTTTATTTTAGGATCTGACGTGCGTCATTAACGCACGATTACATTGACTCTTCTCGCATGTACTCTTAACACCACATATCTCTTCACACTTTACCCGTGATTAAGATGACGTCATCCGGTTCGTCATTCTGGATGGGCTGTATGCGGTTGTCTTCACTCGGTCTTGATGATCATCATTTCGCATACTTGATTGGTGTGCGGTATGTTGTATCTACATTTTGCCTCTTCTCATGTCGTTCTTTTTGTAAAGAGAGCGATGTGAGAAACTCTTAATTCATTCTGCCGCACCCGTTCACCTTTTCGTATTCTTATCTGCCGACATGTTTCCGCGATTTGGGCATCTTAGCTTACGCGTGTCCTTTCAACCATTCCTTATCTAACACATCCCTCGTAACCTCTTCTTCCTACCCGTTCACTTTCGATCATCGCATTTATGGAGTAAATATCTTGGGATTTGGGAGTAAATCTCGTATTTACTCTTAATCGTCTTCTTCTTTCCTCTTTTTACTCTCTTCCTTTTCCTCTTCAATTCTAGATTTTATTCTGTTGCTGTTCTTTAGGTTTGATTGAATCTTCAGGTTTATCACCTTTTGTTTCTTTATCATTTTCTCCACTCTTTCCTTTCTTCATCTTCGCACTTTATTTCTTATTTCTCGTGCTTTGATCAACCTGATTTCGATTTATTTGATCATCTTTGATTTTTTTTCATTATCCCTCATCCCCATTCTAAAGATGTTGGCAGCTGGTTGAACAACGCAGTAGAATTCAAAATATTGAAAAGAGAATTTGGTGAAAGATGCTTCTCACTGTCCATCCCTCTTGGATCAAAACCTTTATCTACACTTGGACCTAAATGGTTTTCTCTCGAAGAATGGAATGATCAGAAGATTATTATTTCAGTAGGACATCTTCTCATTGGTCTTCCTATTCTTCTGTATAATCCTCAGACTCCTTTGTTTTATGAAATTTTGTCTGACGCGAGGTTCTCGCGAGGTATTTATCAGCTAAGTGGTGATGCTGTTAGAATAACCATGGAATATGCTCGTCGGGCGGGAGGATTAAAATCTCTTTACCCAGTATATGTATGGAAACTAGAGCATTCCCATAAGGAAATCAATTCTGCAGATTACACCATTGAGAACTTTTTCAAGAATTATGATGTTGTTATCATGAAGAATAAGTAATCTAAGTGGGGTATTCGCTTGGCGAGAAAGGATGGTCTCTCAGAGAATGAAAGGATGATGCGAGATGTCGATTTTCATGACTCTACGAATCACACCGCACGCAAATCAAATGATACCCAGTGGTTGGATTATCCCATCATTTTAGTGGGTCCCTATATTACTGGCAGAAGTGAAGATGGCTCAACTCTTCCCCTTCCTGCGGGGTTACCTGCTTATGATCCTTGGATATTCAAATGGCCTGAAAAAGATGATGTGGTATGTTACCTTCAACTTTCCCTTTTTATCTTCTTTTAATTCTTTTACTTTTTTCTCACCACTTTCTTTGGTATCAGATTACCAAACAATCAATGAAGGCTAAAAAATTGTCTCATGTGTCACCTTCACACGATAATGAAGTAAGAAATACCTTTTGTTAATTTTTAAAATATTGTTGCCTCTGTTTCTTATCTTTCATTATTCGCGTAGGTGGAAGCTATGGGCGTTAAAGACAAGGGTAATGGTAAAATTAGATATAAGAAAACCGCTTCTAAATCCTCTCCCAAGCTCTCCCAAGAGTCTGTCTAAGAAGCGGAAAGCATTTTATCCTCTTCTTCAAGTTCCCATTCTAGTGATGATGACATTCTTCTCACCGAAGACCCCTCAATCACATCTTCCATGGGGCAATTATCTAGTGTTTTTTTTTACTCCATGTCAGCAATTGGTGATGAAGAACTGGCTCGCACTTTTGGAAAAGTTTCGAAGATATGTGATGCCTTCTCTGTAGATCATGAATCTCTTCGTGGAGCTTCCTCAGTGTTAAGTCCAAGTTTTCAATTTTCACTTGGCTCTTTGGTAATCTCTACATCTTCGCACTTTCTTTGGTGACGGTTTGATATCTTGGGTGATATTTAATATTCTCCTTATGTCTTCGCAGGTGGCCCGCATGTCTTATGATGTTTCCTCAGACTATCAAAGAAAACTTCGCAAGCTTGAGACGGAGAATTCTAAACTCAACGCTGAAAATTCTTTTAACTCCGATAGTGTTGTCAAGCTCCGTGAAAGAAATAATCAACTAGCTGGTATGCATTTCCTTGGTGCTTTCCCCTTTTGTGCATTGCGTTATTTTCGCCTTCTTTGATTGTTTATGTTCGTAGAGATTTACAATTTAACCGACAAAGCATCTATCCTCCCTGACGATGAGGAGGTTCTCCTCGAACACCTTAATTATTCTTTGAACCGTTTTCCCCGTGATGGATTAGAGGATATTAGTCTATAAGAGTTAAAATCTAAGTATATTGCTCTTAAAAGTGATCATAGAACCATGTTATCCGTGAATAATGGTTTTCAACGTCGTCTTCATAAAGATAAGGAGACAATTCAAATTTTGGAGGCAAAAAAGAACGCACTGATTACAGAAAAGGATGAGGTTTCTCTCAAGGGTGCTAAAGCTTTAAAGTTATTTAAAGAAACTATCCTCCAAGTCCAAATTGAACGAGATCTAGGTTTAAGAGAAAAGAACGCACTTATTAAGCAAGGGAACTTGATTCTTTCCTGACTTCTCATTGAAAGTGATGCTGAATTTGATTGGGCTGCTAGGGTCTTAGATAATACTAGAAATGATTTAGATATGAATGTTAGCCTTGAGTCTGATCATGCCGCTTTGGTTAAGGATATTATTTCTAAAAAGGAAGGTTGTTTACTTTTCTACTTGTTATTTCTTGAAAAATATCCTTATGTGGTACTGACCTTCTGATTTTCTTTCAGAGGATGAGAAGAAGTATCTTGAGAAAATTGAGAGTTTAGAGGCGAACTTTTCCGCTCGTGTATCTAAATACCGCATACTCAAGAAAAAGCTGACTGTCACTGTTTCTAATAATATTAAGGATGTTGTTCGCATCCGTGATGCGGCAATTAAGAAAATTTGTGCAGATAATACCATTCCTCTTTCAATTTATAAACTCGCTGAAGTTCTTCCTAATGAAGAAAGTTCTGACATTTCTGATAGTGAGGGAGATTATGAGGAGTATGAGGAGATCGAAGAAGAAGTTGATGATTCTGAAGCTGAGGAGGATAATGAAGATGATTGGGGAGGAAATTAGTTATTCTTCGCACTTATACATTTTTTTTCTTCCTTTTGTATATCAGATATTTCTTAGTCTTTGAAATTTATTCTTTAATGTTGATATGTTCTCTTTTTATTTATTTACCCACGTGATAACTATTTTGTAAACGACTTTATTTCTGAGATAACTGATGTATATTGATTCGCATACGTTCCACATCTTATGATGTGTTACGACTGTCGCATAAATCGTATTTCTTCAAATAAACCTGGTTCCGGAGTTCATCAGATGGATTTCCTTCCTTTTCGTCTACCAATTCATACATTCCGTTGCTAACGATTTTCTTAATTTTATATGTCCCTTCCCATATGTTTTCCATGTTTCCTTTACCGCTTTTCTGATAACACAGCTTCTGCCTCAGTACCAATTCACCTTCCTGAAATTCATTCTTTCTAGCTCGCTTGTTGCACTCATGTTCGGAAGTTACCGCTTCTTCATTATTCATAATAACTTCTCCACTTTTAGACACAACAACAACCATTAACCTTTCGCCTCTCTAGATTTCTTGTATATGATTTTTCCAATTTCTTCGCTTGCTTACGCGTTCCTCGCATTTGTCAACATCAATCTCATGGCAGTTCTTCCCCTCAATTGGATCCCCTCTTATTACTCCAACACCTTGAGGTAGAGGGAATTTGATGCACTGGTGGAAGGTTGAGGCTACTCCTAGTATACCATGTAACCAGGGTCTTCCTATCAGATCATTATAGACTGATTCTACGTCAACAAGGAAAAATAAGATTTATGTTGATATGCTCTTCAGAGGAATTCGCATTATTACATTCCCCTTTGACTTGTTAGTTATTCCGTTGAAACCATAAATTTTATAAGTTGAGGGAATTAGCTCCTCATCTTTACCATCCATAGTCTTGCATGTGTGATAAAACAAAATATCCACTGAACTGCCAGGATCTATCAGTATTTTATTTATAGCCCATGTGTTCGCGTTATCCTCTTCGTCTTAATAAACTTTTGGTTTTGGATTGATTTCTAGGTTTACCACTAGTGGACTCTCGTGCGATTCTCCTCCTCTTGGTATTTCCTCTGCGTTAAATGAAATAGGTTGTTTCTGCCAATCTTTTAATGACGATATCTTCGCAAGGTTGAGTATCTCTCTTCCATCACTATATCTTGCGTAAACTCGACCTAGGATATTATCGTGGAAATATTCTATGATTTTGAATAAATGTATTATCGAATTACGATATAAATTCTTCGCTTTTGTTCATACGTCGATCAAATATGTATTCCTTCTTGACTCCACACCTTGTGTAGTTCCTTCTGGTGGTGGTGGTAGATTTTGTTGTGGTTGCACTAGAAAGTGGTTTAGCTTCCCTTGATCAATCACTCTGAGTATGATTTTCTTTACATTTCTGCAATTACTAGTGGTGTGAACGTAGAAACGATGGTAAGCACAGAATTCTTTACATCTCCTCCCTGGTGGTGGCTCGTTTCCCATATTCGGTGGTTCTGGGATGTCTTCCGTTACAATTACAGCTTCCCATATTTTGTCTATCGCGATGTTTAGTGTGGCATATTTATGTGCTCCCGAACTATTTTTCTACCTCCTGAACCTTGGTTGTAATATTGCTTTTGCACTCCATATCCTTCTGATTGGTTATCAATCCTTTGAATCTTATTATTTCTTCCACGGTTGTTGAACTGATTTTATTTGTATTCTCTTTCAAACTCTTCTTGATCTCTACTACCCATGTCTACTAGATTTTTCCCTTCTTCCGTTACTTTCTTTCCTTGACTCCCTCGGGATGTTCTTGCAACTGCATTTGTTATTCTTGGAAGTAGACTTGCATTCCCCTCTCTTGCGTTTGTTATCGCAACTGGATAAGATTCCATTTCTCTTTGTTTTTCCTCAAGGGAAATGTATTCTTCTTGGAATTCGCGTAACTATGCGATGGTTATTGTGTCTTTTCTCCTGAAGATCTGCGTATACAACAAATCCGTAGGAAAAAGTGCATTAATAAAGGCAAGGATAAGATTTTCTTGTCTACTCATCCTGTCATTTCACTACACACGCTCCTCCAACGCGTGGTTAAACTGCGCAATTCGTCTTCTCAAACTGAACACCTTTTCGATTCCTGGTTTTAACATGTTATTGTTGATGTGTTGTCCTAAGAAGATGTTTTGTAAGTGACGAAATGATCGAATGGTTCCTACTGGCTATCCTTCAAACCATTGCAAGGCTTCGGATGTCAAGTTTGCAGGGAAATATTGACATAGCACCGCATTGTTTTCTTACCACTACAATAGAAACCGACTATACACTCTTATGTGTTGTATTGCGCATGTGCTTCCATCAAAAATGTTAGTAAATACAGGTAAAGCACATTTGGCCGGTACCGCTGCGAGTTGTATCTGTCTTGCGAATAGTGTCTTCCCTGCTTCCTCTATTGCTTCATCCAGTTGCCTTCTACCTCCGTCTCTTCGTGCTATCATCATTTCTCTCATCTCTGCTAATTCTCTAAGAATTTCCTCATTCATGATTTGATCTGGATCTTGTTGTGTGGGCCTTTTTAATCTTGCTTGCCTTATTATGTTTTTATGCCTATTCTGACGTATAGCCTTTTGTATTTCTCTTGCTTCTGCCTCCTCTCTCCTTATTTTGCGTCTTTCTCTTTCATCCCTTGCATGTTCTAGAGCGGCATTATTCCTTTCTGCTTCCTCTTCACGTTCATATTGATTTCTCAGCATTTCTCTACCTTGCAATATAATTCTTCCTTGTTCTTCATCCTCTTCACTATATTGATCATGATGTGTGCGATGACGTTCTCCTGTGTCTTCACGTCTATTTCCTCTATGACCTTCTTGCATGCGATAGTGTTCGCGCTGATGTATGTATCAGTCATATGGTGGTTGTTTCTCTACGCGTCGTTCATCGCGCTGATCCTGTAAGTTGCCATTTATCTAGAATTTTTTAATCAATGTTGTCTAGAGGTTGTTCTCGCCTGGTATCTCTTCGACTGGATTGGCTACGTCTTGACGAGCTCCTGCTAGTCCTTTATCGTGAACTTGCACGTGTGGTGCTTCTTGATCTACGCTCCTGTAAGCTTACATTCCCTTCTCTCAACTCATTATTCTGACGCATCAAATTCACACGTTCTTCATCTTATCTCCTTCTTTCTGCGACCAACATTTGTCTAAGTTCTTCAATTTTCATGTTCTCTTCATTTCCTTCTATTAGTTCTGCATCACCAGTTCTTTGGCCTTCTTCTTCTGTTGAATCTGTGTTTGCAGTATGAACGCTCACTCTATCGTAGTCGGTGACGTTGTTTTCCACTAGTTCTTTTTGGATCTGACTTTGGACTTGATTTCTTCTGTTTTTCCTTTCTCCCATTCTTGAAGATTCAACGATGTCACCTCTTCTTCTTCCTTCGATCCTTCTGCTCCTTCTAATCGGTATTGCTTGTTCTATTGGTGTTGATTGTCTCACCATTTTTACTTTCTTGTTATCAATAAAATAAAATTTTCTCTTTAAAGAATTAAAAACTTGAACAATAATAATCGTATAGCAGAAAATGAAACTTTTGATGGAATTTTCTGGATCTAAACTTCTAAACCTTCAAAGGTTGTTAATAAAGTGATGAAAAACTATGAATAACTTCTAGCTTCGTTGTAAACGAATTCACCACTAGGTATATCATTCCGAGCTGATTTCTAGCGCCAAAATGTAGTTATAGGAAATCCTACAACTACACCCTTAATGAAATCTATAGAACAATTAAGTAATCATCATAAGAATTATAAGAACTTTTATTGAAATCTTAAGAACAAATACAAAGTGATGAAGAAACCCTAACTTGGGAAGAAAATAATCTTTCTCTCTCCTAAATTTCTTGTCTCTACTCTCCTAAAAGATCTCTCTTCAATACAAAGTCGCTTGGTCTGTTATATAGGGATTTACATAGTTCATGACAGCTAATAAAGACCTTATTTTCGGATCTGATGTGCGTCATTAACGCACGCTTACATTGAGTTTTCTCGCATGTACTCTTAACATCGCATGGCTCTTCAAACTTTACTCGTGATTAAGCTGACGTCATCCGGTGCGTCATTCTGGATGGGCTATATGCGGTTTTCTTTGCTCAGTCTTGATGATCATCATTTCGCATACTTGATTGGTGTGCGGTATGTTGTATCTACAATAATAACAATGAGAGCATCTATAATTGCATATACTCTCATTGTTTTCCTTGATGACAATGTAACAACCTGAAAATTATATATACTTCTTGCTTTTGAATTAGTATCATGATTAAAAGTAAACTTCAAGAAAAGTGCATTTGTGGCAGTCGAAAATTTTGTAAATGTTGTGGAAAATATTGCTAATTATATATGGTTTCCCTTTGATAACTTCCTATGAGGTATTTAAGCATTCTAGTAGGGAGTAAGTCTAAAGTAGTAGGTGTATGTAACGTGATACTGTAGAAGTTCCCAAAGAAGCTAAGTATTTGGAATAAAAGGTACTTATCTAGCTATTGGAATAATATGGATGTTAATCATGGATGGGTCATTCATTCTACTAATTTACAACTTATTATCATTTCAATTAGCTACTTCTATTGAAAATCGGATGAATAAGATAATGAAAGAACTCCTACGGGGGGGCATCTAAAATCAGAAGGCTAAAAAGGGTCGAGTAAATTGGAGAGAAATAGGTCTGTTCTGGACCCTCGTTTTCGTTTTTAGGCCTCTTTTTTTATTTTTTACAAATCTAGGCCAGTTGAACGCATTCCATCCAAATACGTTCCCTCAGTCAATATCTCATATTGACTAGTCAATATATCACCAAAATCTCGGCTGCAGAGATCTCATGAACATGTGAAGATTACTGAAATGCCCTTTTGTACGTGTGTATAGATGTTGACAAGTGTAAGGTCAATTATAAATGATCTAATGATTTATATATCTAGAATAAAATCAACGGTCTATAGAACCAGCGATTAAAATAATCGACATCGACACGTATCACTTTCTGCATCAATTATCAAATCTAATATTTGGAAATCTCTATAAGATTCGAAGTTTAAGACTCTCATCATTATTGTTTAACCATGATAATCTGAATTCCTCTCGTTAACAATATCCCTATTTCATTAGTTCTTTTTATCTCCCTGGTTTTTCCAGTCAGAGTATTCTTCATCTTCAAAATTCATAGAAAACTTAGGGGTTCGTCTGAAATCAAGGATAATCGTACTTTGGATTAATCTTTTAGCACAAAATTAAGTTGTTTGATTGAGATTTAATCGTGGTAAGGATCGAAAAATCAAAACTAAAAAGAAAATAAAGGTTAGTGACAAACCCATTTATACGTTTTTCATCGTTTGTGTGATTCTCTCTGTTTATTATAGATTACAGATGATGCAGATGTTGTTATTATGGGTTAATTTTTGGACAGTGTTTATGCCGAGAAAACGGCGGGGAACATTGTTTGTTGCGTTGTTTTTATTGAAATGAATGAGGGGGATTGAGTCTAGGATAAATGTGTTTTGAATTGATGGAGTTCCAAGATGAGAAATCAGGGAAATAAAGCAAGTTTAGAATTATGTTTGCTGCCAGAAATCATCATCAGGACGTACAGAAGGTATTTGTGGAAATGTGGATTAGGATTTAATGGGAAGCTCAAGTCTGTATCATCATCAAGACGTACAGAAGGTGTTTGTGGAAATGCTCGAGGGATCAGTTTTTCGCAGAGTTATTAATGGATGTGAAGTTGTTTATCAGATTCATCTACAATCACAAGATGAACTGCTATGCTGACTAGTTTAACGGATTTGAAGTGTTCTTAAAACTTGGTAATGGTTTATCTGGTCTTTTGTTGTCATTGGTGACGAGATGGAGATTGATTTGTAGATGGTACTGTTGCAGATAAATACCATTGTGTTTGTTGTAATTGTTAGTGATTAGGAACAGTAGAGAAGATTAAATGAGTTGAGATGCAAGTGGGACTGAGATTATGCTACCAGTTTGAGGTTGAGATTGCAGTTGTGTAACTGATTCTGGTGAAGGTGCAGGTGCACTGTGTAGAGAAGAAAGTTGACCAAAATGATTAAGATTTTTGATGGGGTTTTAGTAATGAGGTTCAAACTCTCGGACTTGTGAAGGATAATTTTTTAAACTTAATAAAAAAGATAAATATATACAATAAAAATATTAACACTGGTGCGAGAAACTGGGACTAAAGATTCGGCCATTTTTCATTTTCAAGTGGTTCAGAATTTAATTCTAGGCGATTATAGTTCAAAACAAAACAAATATTAACTCTAGTTTATTGCCAAGATAGATTTTATAAAATATTACTTGTATTTCTTAAGCATGGCATATCAAAAATACCTAGGACTAAGTATACTCCATCAAATGAAATCACAAGTAATTAATTTAAAATCTTAATTCAATTAAAATTAGTGCAAAAAGTAAATAAAAGAATTAATGAAATTACCACATGGATGAAGTTCGACCTCCTCCGTCGTCCCAGTGTTGGGTTTAGCTCATCATGATAAAAACACGCTCAAAATATTTATTTATTGCTCAAAGGGTGTTTACAAGGATGAAAATGGATATGAAATAATAAAACAGTGAATGTGCGACCCACAGAAAGCGTCCAAAATGAACGACAAAGAAGAAGTGTTATTGTTACTGTAGCTCTAAGACCCACACCTACGACCCACGGCTGTGAGTCTGTTTCACTGTTGATAAACGACTGCTGGTGCAGGTCCGTTCTTCATCTTCATCATGAACAGCAGCAACAGAGAGAATTCGTGATTCTTCCTCTGCAGCTTCCTCTCTTCTCCTCCCAACTCTCGACGCCGCTTCTACATCACCCTAAGAGACTATGTATACCCATATCACGCATTGAATCTCGTCATAACTCCAAATAATCTTCATTGAACACAAATATTTTCCACGGGCAATAATTTCTATATTTTCTTTCTCCACGCGTTTCTGAAATGTTTCGATCATTCCAATATCTTCTAAATATGTATATGAATCCTCAGAATTATTTTTCTTGCCTTTAGTCTCCTTTAATTTCCATAAATCAACTTGAAACCCTATTTTCCTTTTTTAACTGTTCTGAAAAATATCCAGCGATTGGGCCCAACTCAAGCCATTCCAACACTCAAAATATATTCATATACCCATAAGGAGTCTATCCCTTGAATTTCAGCTCTTTAGTCTACTCATAACCCTTTCAAATCATGCCCGTAAAATCTGCCAGTGTATGAAATAATTTTCCCGCCAAAAATATTTTCAAATTCTGGGAAGAAAATGACCTCCCCCTAATCCATTCCTGGGGTCCCTTTAGCAATTGGGGTGGAAATAGTAATTTTTGGGGCTGAAACAGTAATTTTTCTGGGGTTCCTCCAGGAGACATTTCTGGGGTTCTTCCGGTGCATTTATGGAGTGTCTTTAGTACTTCATCCTAGGGTATAAAACACCACTTTTTGAGCCAATTTTTGCCGCAAGAGCTTATTTCTCTAAAAATACCTATAAAGACATAAAATAACAAAATAAATAGAAAATCGAGTACTAACAATACATACAATTGAGACATATTAGACACATAAATGTGTCTATCAGCAGTTGTTATTAATTACAGAGAAATGGGGTGTTGGCTAGAGTCTGGTGATGTTGTTGACTTCATATAATGAAGCAATACATAGAAGGAATTTATGCTTCAATGGTGGTACTTGAACTGATTTGGTTGCCGAAATAGATGAATGTTGTTGAATTTCAGGGAAATGGAGATGGTAGTAGGATGGGTACGTATGACCTTGGATTTGTTTTGATCATTGTACTAATTATGTCTACATGCCACCACCATAATTGCATCATCATACTACATTTTCTTCAGCATACGGTGATGAAATAGGATTTTGCTGCTGCTGGTATTGAAAGTTTAGCTGAGATTTGAGTAATGGTGGAATTATATGATAAGTTGTTGTGGATTATGGAACTGTGAATGGTGACATGTACAAAACTTTTCCATGGAATAATTCCCACTTGATTCCCATGTAAGCACTCCACAGTGCATATCCAAGTCCACATGTACACAGTCTATCTTGACTTACCCGAGTGAAATCAGCAATACAGGCTTAAATTGTCGATTCAAAGGACTAATAAGTCTTTTTCCTTCCTCTTAACGGTGGTAACTTTCCATCCATGTATTTTGGTTAAAAGTTGCCTAGTTTTGTAAGAAATAAAAAAAGAGGCCTAGTTTTGTAAACCATAAAAAAAAGGCCTTTTTTTGTAAAACACCCAAAAGTTTGTAAAAGGAGGAGTTGACATTAATAAAATAATATTAGTGAACAAAGCATTACATGCAAAGTGGATATGGAGGAATGAGAATGAGGAGAATGCATTGTGGAGCAAGCTAGCTAATTAATCACAAATTTAGAGATAACATAAAATCCTTTTATCCTAATCTAAATAATTAAGAAAGCATGTAGAAGAAGTTGATAGTCTGGCATTCTGAAATACAATTTACAGGTTAAGATAAACTCAAGTAAAAGATGAAAATCTATGTTTTTGTACGATAAATAGATGTGAATTTTTTACCACCAGCATCCAATCCATTTAAATTGAACACTTGAAATTTTTAATCAAATCTAGTCCATTACCTGTTGGGTTTGACATCTTCTAGTGGGCGGATGAGCGGATTGGATTCTGGTGACATAATGTATTTAAAAAATAAAAATAAAATAAAATGTTTAATAAGAGGTAATGCAACTTGTTTTAGTACTTAGACTAATGAAATTTACGTAGTTACAACATATGTAAGATATTTAAAGACTTCTACAACGATGCAAAATTAAAATATTCAAGGATATAAAGATTAAACCCTAATAATAATTAGGGAAACTATATATATACAGTAGAAACTCTTTAAATTAATACTCGTTAAGTTAATTATTTCTTTAAAATAATCAAATTTGATGATCCTAATTAGGCTTGCACAAGCTAAAATTTAACTCGTTAAATTAATAATCTCTCTAAATTAATAAATTTCTCTGGTCTGAATGCTATTAATTTAAAGAATTTCTACTGTATTAGCTACCAAGGGAGAACAAGGGAGGGAATCGCTTAAAAGGGGAGTTGGGGAACAAAATTCTCTGAAGAGAAAAGTTGAAACCCCAATCAATAGGAAACTATATATATTACCTACCAATTTCCTATAATAACTTAAATATATATGAGTAATACTAATATTTTCCTTAGGGTCAGTTGTCCAACGGATGGATGATATTCCATCAGCGTCCAATCAGTGAAAATTACGGGTTTCAACAATCCGCCTACTTTCGGTGTGCCAAAGATGGATCGGGTATCCATCCCCCAAAATGCATATTAGGTCGGATAAAATCCGAATATTTGGGTATTTTTTTAAGGACCCTCGATCTCGTAAACGATATTAGACCGGTAAAGAGACGATCTAGAGATGATAAAGAGAAGATTTACCCGCGAATGACTCGATTAGTTAATGTAGATTTTAATTAATAAAAATTAATTTAACAATAATTTAGATATTAACTAGTACCATTGGATAGATCTCGGAAACTTACGCGAAATAGACTACTCGAACGTGTCAATCGGGCATACCAGACGAAGAAGATATCATTAGAGTGGTATGAAGGGAAAATCGTTTTTTTGCAGTCTAACAGACTTGGCAGCCCATATCTAAGTTTTTGGGTGCCTTAATAAATCTTGTTGGCCTTATCCCCAGATCGAGAAGATAAACTCTCATTTCTCTTTCTCTTCATTCTTCTTCTACTTTCTTTTCTCTTTTTTTATTCTTCGCTTTTGGTGATTCTGGGAGAGTTCCGAGTCGTTGAGATCGATCATCGTAGGAGATATGTTAAGAGATGATTTTTGGTGGTGGTGAAATGATGTCTATTGATTTCGGGAAAAGAAGGAGTTGATGTTGTTATAAGCAAAATTAGGGTTTATAGAGTTGATTGATGTTCTGAAGATTTAGAAGATGAATTATGAAGTTATTTTTAGATGAAGAATCATGGGTAGATGTTTAATTGAATCTTTGAACTTGGTTCAGTGGCGAATCATTGAAGAGATTTGAATTAGAGTTTCATGAGAATCGCATAAGAGAATGAGACGATGAAATTTAGGGTCTAAGGAAGTGATCACAGATGGGTTTGACGTGGATTAGACTATTGATTCAAGCTGGTTGTGCTATCAGCGAAGATTGATTCGATTTAAGAGTTAGGGTTTCAGTTAAAGTGTTGGATAATTGATAAGCTTGTGATGATTTGCCTATTTAAATCATGGTAAAGAAGAGTTTGATTTCAATTTATTCAACAAGATCAATTTAAGGTAATTATTCTTCTCAGCAAATTAATATAGTGATTTAATTCCTTTGATGGATTAATAGATGTAATTAGGTTTGTGTTAATTTACAAAAAAACTACTATTTGTTGGAATGGTACATGAAATTGAGATATATCGCGGGTATGATTTGGTGTTTGTGTGTAATATGATATAGTTGAAGAATGTGATGAGTTTAATGAAGGTGTCGATGATGTTGTTGATGTAATTAAGAAGGGATGAATTAAGTTTGGATGAGAATTTAGTACTTGCGAATAAATGTTGTAGGTATATAATGAAAATATTGGTGAAGCGAATTGTTGGATGTTGATGTAATAAATTAGATGGTGTTACAGTGTGTGGATGAGAAAGAAGTGGCAATGGAATAAATAATGTAGTCGTAGTTGTAAAACAAGGTGTGTGATTGAATTACAAGGAATTGGTACAAGGGAGATGATGCAGGGATTGAGTTTTAAGAACTGGAAGTTGTTAACAATGATGTATGTGTCTTTGAATTGATAAAATGAAGAAAGGGTTGTTAATGAGGGTTGTAGGATTAGTTAGTGCTTCCAGTGCAGGCTTACAACTGCAATTGCAGGCAAGCTGAGTTAATTGTTGAGAATAAGTTATGAAGTTTACATGAATTGATTGTATCTTTGTAATGAAGAGGATTATAGATGTAATTTGGTGAAGTTTTGATGATTTTGTAGAAAGAATGGCTGGATTTTGATTCAATCATGGGAAATAGGTTGATATAGATTATGTGTTTTCTTTTGTATTTTCGCTTGTGCATTAGAATTTTGGACACTGTAATGGCCTGTACCTAGTCATCCCAGTTAGTTTTCTGACTTAGCTGACTCAGTTTATCTGACTTGAGTCAAATGTGAATCTGACTTAGCTGAATCAGTCTTGTTGACTGAGTTGATACAGACCGATTCATGTTTGACTCGTTGACCAGTTGACCTAACCTAACCTTGTCTGTTAACCAGACTTTGACTTGACCACTGACTTGGATCTTGATTTGTTGACCTTGACCAGGGGACCCAACTTTGACCAGGACTCGTCTTGTTTATTGACGGATGTGGACCGTTAGTGGACCTTTGACCGTCAATTTAACCATTAGTGACTGTTAGTTGACTATGATGGACCTTATTTTCCTATTTTGATGATTTGGACCTTTATGGTCCGAACTATCCTTTGGTTCCTTCCACAAAGTTGTAGATATTCATAAGCATATAGAATCAACCTAATTGGATTAGTAAACTCTTAGTTATACTACTAAGAGTAGAGAATGAGTTACCATAGATGGGTTTAGAACCATTAGATAGACTTATTATGAACCTATTGGCTAAATTCTTAGAGTGCTTGTGCGATTAACAGTTACTCTTTATTAATAACGATCGATTCAAAGGATGAAGCGGTATATTATGGATACCGAGGTATGAGAGTCTTGTCATCATAAAAGGTGGGAATCGATAACGAACTCTCGTCTTCATTATTGTTTTGCAAATCTATCTTTTGTGAAGTCCATGCTTATCTTTGCTACTATATGATATATGTGTAAGCATGTATATATTAATGTACTACAAACTAGTTTTCTTTTACATTTTGGGAAGGAATTAGATCTTTAGAAACAACTAATATATGTATTTTAGGAGTCATTACTTATCTTCAAAATGTGATTCTTTTCATTGACTGGAAAGTGGTTACAAACTTTACTTGTTGTTAGCATCAAAGGAAGAAGGTTTCCTTTTGATTGGTATGAGATGTGTGTCCCAATTATATCTATATTTATGCAAGAAATAGGTGCTTGGAGGGTACATAATATTATCTATATATCTTAATAGGGCAACTCATGTCTCATACATGGATGTTTATTATTGTTTTAAATTAATTTGAAAAAGCTATTTGATTGTTCGATTTAATTTTTGGGCGGATAGGGATCTCCTTGATTAGGTTCTTTTTTTCGGATATAATATTTTCACTGTTAGTTTATTTGAGTACTTTCTATGCAGAGTGCACGTATAATGAAGTACTAGTAAGGACCAAATATTATCTGACTACGAAGATGAAAACCTAAGGGAGCTTTTACGACCATTGAAGAATCCGCAAGAGTCACCCTTGCTACTCCGAATGATTACGTCTCTTAACTATTATCATTGTTGTGAATGTGTGCCGGATGATTGGTTGGTAGAACTTTATATTTTTCGTACAATTTATTATTTTAATATGTTTTTTCTGTTTTACGCATTTTATCGGTTTTAAGCAAAGCCTGCATTATTTTCAAATCATGTTAGTGATTACTTGAAAGTTAGTTGTTATTTCTACTGGGCACCCCTTAGAGGATGATGTGCTCACTCAATTCCCACTTTCAGTTTCAAAGAAATATCAAGTTGTACATTTAGTGATGGTCGTTCAAGTTTTGGAAGCTCCAAGGAGTTGAGTCCGTTTAGTTGGTTAGATTCCGCTATGTTTATTTTGTATTTACGTAAATTCTATTTGCAAACCAACTTACTATTGAATATGTATCATCTGAGAGGAGTTCTTGTATTTATTTCAGAGAGGATTTAGATTTGGGTTAATCTTTGATTAGAACTTATAAATTAATTCTTAAATAGATGATTTAGATCCTCAATGCCTCAAATTGTAGTATAATTTCTTGGATTAGTGGGGGTGCTACAATTTTTCTCACCCCGGTCCAGGTAGGGGTTAGCATGGGCCGATATGGCAGGTTTTAATTTTATCGCCATCCAACCTAATTCTTTAGAATTTTTAATTTGGCATTCGCATCAGTGGAAGCATGGTGGACGGATTGGATGCGCATAATCTGCCGGATACGTTTTATAATGAATTTTAGAAGTTTAAGAAAAATGACTGGATACAATGATCAAATAGAAAAAAAAAAAGTGAATTTTAATCTCAATCTCATGTCCTGATCTTTTGTTGAAAGAAAATGATGAGGAAATAAACTTTTTATATAATGGATTATTCAAAATACTAAACTAACGAAATATTTTATAAAATACTACATATTTTTTAATTTAATGGGTGCTGATGTCCAACAAATTTCCGCATCCAACCCAAAATCCGTTGGACGTCAAAAATTGTATATGTATCTAGTTCATTAGTGAATATTTTGGACACCCATCCGCAAAAATATGATTTATCCGAATTCAATCCACGGAATCATGGCCAAACGCGCCCTTGGTCCACGTACTAACTAATAAGTAACTTAAGGTAGGTTCAAGCATAAAATCTAAGTGAAAACTACTGACACACCCATTTTTCAGATTTTTTACACTAAGAAACCCATGCCGAGAAAAACTCAGGCGTGTACCTATTTTTTACGAGAAAATATCTCCCAAACCCATAATTTCGGAAATTATGTTTCTTCACAAGCCGCATAATTTCTTCTTTTATTCCTTCTCTTTTCTTCTTCTCTACTGTGATTTTCTTCTCTATTGATTCTTTGTTTACAACCACAAGAGTTTGCCAAAGCTCGTACCTTTTTACAGTAATCTTCACAAGCAGAATGAGAATTACAAATTCACGTTTCATACCATCCAAAATTGAGAACAACCCCAGATCTAATAAGTTTTTTTTCGTGAGACCCTAGATAATTGGCAATCGTTTCATTGCAATTTTCACAGAAAGAGGCCGAGAACTAGAAGACCCATATTCTCAATTCAGGAAAAAAATCAAAACTTGAAAAAGCTAGATCTACTGGTGAGTTGATCAAAATTAAATTAGTAAAAATATTGGTTCTCCGAGATTCTTACGTACCCTTGAACGTATCTGCAAGTATGATTATGACTGCAATCCAGATCGGTGTTCCTCTTCTTCCACGATTTCTTCTTAATAGAAAGATAGGGTTCATAGGAAACGGCTAACACTATTCGATCTCAAATGGTAAGTCAAACTTTCAAAGACATGTTATCTATCTATTTACAATTAGTGCAGAACCGCTAACATACTACTTCTTTAGAATTCTCATGCAACGGGAATTCTAAAGAAGTTAACTTTTGTTGTTCCTGAACAGATTAGTTTTGGTTGGAGTGTGAAAGATGACCTGAGAAAGCTTCAAGGAACTTTGGATATGCTCCTCGCTGTAATAGTCGATGCTGAGAAGAAATCATGGATTCATGATGCTGGGAATGATTTTGGGTCGGGGTGGCCTTTCTAAATTAGGAAGTTTAAGTCATCCTGAAGATGGAAGTGGATGGTTGGGAAATGGAGAGGTGGCATCAATAATGGATGGGGTAATGGTTTGTGAGGTTCTCAGTTCGTGATATTCTCCCCAACAGGAAGAAGTAGATCAATGTCATTTTCATATGCCTTATAAGTAGATCAAATGTCATGTGGACTCGAGAAAATGGATGAATGACATATTATGCATCTACAAAATTTGTTGCATAACTTGTTATGGAGTCCAGAAAACGGTTGTATAACACGTTATGTAACAAGTTTTTTGTCACTATTAAAACCAACAAAAACAAAGACTGCATAAATTGTCATGCACCTACAATAATATCTGCATGACCTGTTATGCATCCGAAAATATGGCTGCATAGTGCATTATGCAACGAGAAAATTGTTGCACAATCTTTTATGCATCGAGAAAATATATGCGTAATGCATTATGCATCAATATATGCGTAATAAAATGGCTACATAACTTTGTTATGCAGTGGAGAAAATGGTTGCATAATTCGTTATGCGTCTGCAGAATGTGTTATGCATCTTCTTTGGTGGCTGCATAATGGTTATGTATCAAATTTTCGAAAATTTTGCCTAAAATGATGATCACCTCCGATTTTTTCGTGAAAAACAAAAATTTTATATTCTTGTGTGTACTCGTTGCGTAGCTCTCTTAAAAAGATTTCCAACGATATAAAATTTGTAAAATTCCAAAGTGCGTATTTTTAGATATGTTATATCCAAGTTATGTTGCCAATTATACCCCTAATGCATAACTCGTCATCGGATGCATAATCCGTCATGCAGACATTTTTAGTAATTTCATATAATTATGGGTGTCACGGAACCAAAAATTAATTTTAGGCCTGACAATGAAAATATTGTTTTTTTTGGGCCTGCGCCTAATTTTCCCAATCTCTAAACGTTAGGCCCAACTTTGTGGCCCACTCAAAGTCATAAAAGTGATGAAATCATAACACTTAAATATTTTATTTTCTTGAATAAATAGTATTACATTAACTAGTTGGAAGCCTAACAAGCTAAGCTCCAACAACATACTATTATATTAATTGAACAGGTTGTCGTGCTAGCTTACCAAGGAGCCTCATGGGTAACCTAACCAAGGAAGCCGAAGCGGATGGGGCTGAGATTGTGTCACAAGGGGACAACTAACTCTACCTTTCATGTTAATTTCTGCAATATTACGCTATTGGAGTTTCGAACCTGGGACCTCCTGAAACACATGAAACTTTGGAAAACGGGGATGACCAGCTAAGCTATGTACCCATCTTAATGGTTCAGTTTCATCACGAAACTTTCATGTATACATTTAAATGCATTGTTCAGTTTCATTTGTAAATTTTGGTCGTTTGTTAATGATCTTCTTTGAGCTAGTTGTATAACTATGTCGGCGACTGAGTTCCGTCAGTCATACGGAGCAGGGGGAAAGGGTCGACTAATCCTATCTCTAGCCCCCACTAAAATTTGTAAAATCCATATTTCACCCTTAATATTATTAATAATTTATGTTTAATCCTCTAGGTTATAAGATTTAGTCTACCTATTTCTAAAATTCTTAGAGTTTAGTCCACCTAATGTTTACAATTTCTTTTTTATCCCCCTTCAATATTAAAAGCTGGCTCTGCCACTCAAACCGAGTAAAAGCAATGAAGTACTAAAAGCCTGACTCTGCCTGAGGATGTAAGAAACATGGACGGTCAAGTTTTCTGCATGATTAACTGTATCACTCTCGTGAAACTGTACCAACGCTTGGGATTCTTGACATCTTTCGAACTCCATTTGTTTGTTTCTTTCAGAAACATAAAGGGTGTTTTCGTCATTTCAAAACAGTTCGGAGTCTATGGCTATGTGGTTGATGGTTGAAGTACAGTGCGTGTGTCACAGTTGTGTTTTATTTTGAAGATATATTAAAATTCAAGTGCCGAGGAAGCGCAAAAATTGTTATTCCCTTGAAAGTACATTTCAAACTTTTATGTGTGGTACAATTGTCCCCAACCCACATTATCCTTCACATTTTGGCTTCAAAAACCTTGAAAAACACATGAGTTTACAGCGTTGTTGCTCGCTACTTTCGTTGTGGCCAAATCTGTGTGCGATCTTCCGGTTCACCCTTAACGGATCTCTAACCCCTTGGATCTTGCGCATCTCAAAAACGATTGAACACAAAGATGTGTCGTGTTGCGAATCACCGTTATATTAGTTTATGGGATGTTTTTGGATCTAGATATCTTGTTCAGAGCATCTCATCATTTATTAAAGAAAGGAAGGAATATAAGTACCTCTGTTTCTTGATACTCTGAAGTTTAGGGATTTTGTTAAGGCAGTTGAAGCTTTTTTGTCTGTATCATTGTCTGTTTCTTACGTAGCTTAAAATATTATACTTTCATGAGGATGGGTTTTAAGCAATTTATTTTCTGTCATGTACTAAAGTATCTTTCGTCTTGGATACTTCAAATAATTGATTAATTTAAGGAAAGATGAATATTTAAACCCGTCCGAATAGGGGTATACTCACATTAATTGGGTTGTACCTAATGAGACAAAAACTAGGTCATTTTGAAGTGAGAGAAGTCATCCTTTAACCATGTATTTTCTAAATGTTTAATATATCCTTGTTTAATTAATACTAAAAAAAATCTGATTAGCTTAATTAATTGATGAGTTTAGATTGATTAATTGAGTAGATTAAAACTTATGAATTTAAGTTATGAAATTTTGTTTTTTAATTGAACTTAAGTGGGAAGATTTTTGATGAAAAATTTTTGTTTTGAGAATATCTTTTGCAATGGAAATGAAAACACACTACCCAAACATTTCTAAAAAGGGGATTGCAAAGCTGTTGTATGAAAACATACTCAAAATTAAAGAAGAAATCAACACTTTCAATTCTGAAATTATGAAAAGTCGGCAAAGTCGACGAATGAAGAACATGCCGACTGACTTTAGTCGGCAGGGTCGACGAATGAAGAGGATGCCGACTTTATTATTTTTGACACACATGAGACTGTTGTAAATGCTCTACTAGTCGGCATCTTATTGATTTCTTACCTTGCCGGCTAACTTATAGTCGGCAAGGCCGACAAAAAGATACCCTGCCGACTATAGGATTTTTGACATACATAAAAAGGTGTTACAAATGCATGATTAGTCGGCAAGGTATTAATTCCATAATCTGCAGACTAAATTATAGTCCGCAAGGTATAAGGATGAATACCATGCCGACCCTGTAAATGCTAATTTCAGAGATGAAAAATCGTCATGGTATTCAACCTAGGAAGATAACGACTAATACTAGTCGGCAAGATCGACAAAAAATTACCCTGCAGACTAATACTAGTCGGCAAGGTCTACAAAAAATACCATGTCGATGTTTGGTAAAAATGTTGAATCATAAAGGATTTGAGATTGGTTATGATTTTGTACCCAATCTCAAACCGAGTATGTTTTTTTTTTCATTTTTTTTTTCTTTTTTTTAATTTCATCATTTAGAGTTTTAAAGAGATGAGAGTTTTAAAGAGATTTTGAAATTTTTTTTTGATAGGTTTTAGTTTTAGTCCGCAAGGTTTAACATTGGCTGAAAATAGTAAGGACGGTTTGGTCTTTTAGCATCTTTTAGATACCCCTTAACACACTATCTTGGATGGGAACAAAATGGATATACTCCAATTAATCTGAGTATACCCCAATTTTGCCAGGTATTTTAAGGCTTGTATACCTAAGAAGTAGGATCCTTTGAGGTGCTATTAAGAAGCACACAAGTAGTGCGCAGGCGAGTACACCAAAATAAGGGGAAAACAACCCCAACCAAAGCAAAAATTTCCAGGAATGTAGATAAAGCAACAAAGGCCTCTAGAAAAACCTTAGAAACCAAGCAACCAAATTATTTGCGAACTAAATCAAGAGTGGAAGCTACATTTAAGTAGGATTTTGTTCGATCAAAAGGAATTGTATTAAGAAGCATACAAGTAGTGCTCAAGCGAATACACCAAAATAAAGGGAAAACAACCCCTACCAAAGCAAAAAGTTCCAGGAATATACTGAAAGCAACAAAGGCCTCCAGACAAACCTTAGAAACCAAGCAACCAAATTACTTACGAACTAAATCAAGAATGCAAGCTACATTTAAGTAGGATTTTCATCAACCTCTTACATGGTAAAACCCTTTTGATTTTTCGCCACACCACTAAACGTTTCATTACGATTTTCCTTGGAAGAGGGAAACCGTAACCCCATCATATAACTAAACTCCATGAGATTACCTGCTGAGATCTTACTAGGACTAATAAGGGAGTTCGAAGAACTTTTTTTTTTCTGCGCACCCTAGTGTCGGCTCCTTGAACCGACTCAGACACTGCTGGTTTGATAATTCCATATCACATGATCCTTAAGAAATTTTTCTCTTTTTTCTTTTGCAAAGCTCGCTAGGAGATTTTAGTAAGAAGGCTAATAACACGAAGAGGGGACTAGGCCAAACTTCAGAAGAAAGAAAAGTTAAAAATAAAGAATAATACATGCTATAATAATTATGGAAATCTATATCGTAAAAGGTGTTAGCCGAGGCGAGGCACCAAGCCCCTTGCCTAGACACGCCTAAGGCGCTCACAAAAAGAAATTGAAAAAAATGGTCATAGTTTTTTTCCTTGGGGCATTTTATTGCTAGGCGCCCCTTGGTTGACTCGTGCACCAAGGACGTCTAGGCTAGCGCCTTTGATAACATGAATCGAAATTTATAACAGACATACTCGATCTGTCATCACCCAATACTGGATGAATAAGGATGGTGGCTTTAATGTAAATGTGAAATTATCTCAATTGAGGATAATAATCGTTAAATTACTATCACGCACTCCAATGCATAAAGCTTACGATATATACAATTGTATATAATGTTTTTGATGGATGTTTTTCGAGATTAGATAGATCGATGGTGGACAGCACTTTTCTACTTATAATTATTGTTTAATTAACCAAATTAAATAATAATTTCTTTAATTACTTCCTTAATTATAAGGTATCACACTGCAGAATTATCATCCTCAGATAAGCTATTAGCTATCACACGCACAACCAATTCCAATCACAGCATTCTTTTCAAATAATGGACATTGCTGAACCATCTGCAAACAGAAAAAATGCAATTGTATGGGAGGTCATCATATATGGATGGTGTTGGCTTAAGGCATTGGCTGAGAGATACAAGAAACTAATGGTTGAATTTAGAAACAAGGTAAAGAAAGTTGGAACTGATGATCCAAGAAGGGTAACCCATTCTATCAAAGTGGGATTAGCACTTTCACTGGTTTCTCTCATCTACTACGATAAACCACTCTACGGTGGATTTGGTTCCTCGACTATGTGGGCAGTCTTAACGGTGGTAGTTGTCTTCGAGTTTCGTGTAGGTTAGTTCCTAAACACTATACAAACCGTTCTCTAGTTGGTTGGTATTACACACGATCCGATAAGGTTCATGCATGCTCGTCAACATTCTTCTATGTACTTGCTTCTCATACTTATCGAATGTCTTATGACTGAATTACTGTTTTGTAGGAGCCACATTAAGCAAAGGAATTAATAGAGTGTTAGCAACCTCGGTAACTGGTTCCTTAGGCTTGGTTGTTCATCATTTGGCATGTCTAACTGGAGATAAAGTAGAGCCTGTACTGCCACTACAAAATAGAAGGCCTCTTGGGACGGCCAAAAAGCGTCCCAAGAAGCCCTAAACCGTCCCAAGAAGCATTTGTGACGGTTTTGTGTCCGTCCCCTATTCTACCGTCACTAATATTTTTTGGTCATACTTTCTTTTAGGGACGGCCTAAAAATAGCCTTAAATTAATTATCCCGTGACCTATAGGGACGGTCAGATCATAAACGTCCCAAATAACCATCTCTAGGGACGGTTTTGAAAAAATGGCCGTCCCTAAAAGCCACCTGTTTTGTAGTGTGCTTTGCTTTTCAGTTTTCCTTCTAGGTGAGTTACCTGTAGCTAGCAGAAACAAAGAATTTCAAAATCAACACATTTTTTTCTTAAAATTCTTTTGATTTTGTGCAGCGGCAGCATCGACATTTACACGATTCTTTCCTGGTGTAAAAGCAAGATATGACTATGGGATGGTGATATTTATATTGACATTTAGTTTAGTAGCAGTATCAGCTTATAAGACAGATGAGATCTAACCGGTTGCGGGTGAAAGGCTAATAACTATTCTTATTGGTTGTGTTACATGTACTGTTATATCTATTTTTCTGTTTCCTGCATGGGCTGGTGAAGATTTACATAAACTGATGTTCCAAAACATAGAACAGCTTGCTGTGTTCTTAGACGGTACGTAATTAAGTTACTTGGTAAAATTAGTTGGAATTAGCTGAAAATAATCACAATCCGAGTTCAAAACTTATGCATGTCCTACAGGATTTGGAGGAGAATATTTTGGAGAAGAGGATAACGGAGAGAATAAAAACGTAGTCACTGGTAAAAAATCGTTTCTAGAGGGATACAAAAAGATTCTAACCTCTATGCATGAGGAAGAGGCACTGGTGAGAATAATCTTCAAACTTACATCAGTAGCCACATTTTCCTATTTTTTTAGTATGCTGATAAAATAGTGATCTCATTCCCAATAGTCAGTATATTTTTTAGAACAGCTCAAAATGAGCCGTTAATTGTTGCATTTCATTTTGTAGACAAATTTTGCAAGATGGGAGCCACCTCATGGCTCATTCCAGTTTGGTTATCCGTGGAAGCATTATCTAGAAATTGGAAAATTAAGTCGACAATGTGCATACAAAATCGAAGAACTTCACAACTGCATCACATCTAAAATGGTAAGAATACGAAGATAACAAATTTTCACAGGACTATCTTTATTTATGTTGAGTTTTTCCAAGTTAGCGTAGTTTTGTTCGATAAATAATGAGTTAGCATGAAAGTTACTAGTTTGGTATAAGGGCTTTGGCTATGGCTGTTGTTGAGCAATAATTAACAGAGAACCGGATTTATTTCTTATATTTTGTGGTTGCAGAAAGTACAATCAGAGTTCTTAAAGATAATTCAAGATTCATGCATGGAATTGGGCAAGGAATCTGGTATTACTTTGCAGGATCTTTCGACAGTGGTTAAGCAAATGACGTACCCGAAGGCTGCTCCCAAACATATCAAGAACTTGAAAAAGACCGCTGGTAACTTGAAAGCGGTCCTAAAGATGGTTACGTTAGAGAATGCTAACGTCTTAGAGGATGTCTTATCTGGAGCTATGTTGGCTTCACTACTCGTTGATATCGTTGGATGCATAGAAGATATTGCTGAGTCCATTATTGAGCTTGCTCACTTAGCAAAATTCAAAGGTGCTGATCCTGCGATTAGACAGGAAAAACTCAGCCAACAGTCGGGAAACATAAAGGTACATCTGTGAGCCCGAGACTTCCAATTACCTCACGGTACTCTCATTCCACCAAGCAACGATAGCGCGGCTAATGGAAGTTTAAAAACAAAAACAAAAACAAAAAATCAGTATAGGTACTTTTACACTTGCATTATTGTTATTCGTAAATGTGTTTAAATTAGACGATGCCCAATTTACTAAATAAACTATTAGTACGGAGTATTATTTTAATATAAAAATCATAATTTTATCAGTTCCAAAGCTATTAGTTTTTGAAGTTCGACATTCATCTGAATTTCCGTAGTGTTAGGTTGGATCCTTGCTTCCATCGAAAAGATTCGATTTGGGTATCGGCACTTTCTTGGTATAGTCCTTTTGGTTATAAGTTCCGTAAGTGGAAATACCTTTGCATCAGAAATGATTCTGTTAAGACGTTGGTTTTCATGCTTCGTTTTCAAGGACGTCTTTGAGCTTTGGGTCACTCCCAGGATCGTCAGGAAAAGAAACCAACCTGGTTGGTTATGTGACACCAATCCTGCATTATTCTTATTGAATTCACAGTTGAGCCTCTTGTTGTCCTCTTCCAAAAAAATTAATCTGTTTTCCTTGGTAGAACTGAGCCTTGAGGATCTTTTGTATTGCCTCGTAATGAGGCTGGTTAGTGGTTACATCTCCTAATATTCCGCTATTGCAATCATTTCATTTTCCATATCAGTTACTCCAACTTCCCTTTCAGTGAGATGTCCACTCAATGGCGTTTCCCTGACTATATTTGGGGTGTGGCCCTCTGTTCAGATTATCATATATTAATGCAGGTGCCCGTCTTGCTGATCCGGGAAGCGGACTGCACAAATCCCCTGCTGCAATATGCCTGTTAGGACAGATGCATGCGCGGGTGGACTTTCTTGGCCTATTAGACCCTGTAGTTTGAAGCAGTATGTCATTCTCAATTATATTACCATCTATGCTACCTAAAACATTAACATGAAGTATTGCAACTTTGATGGACGGATATATTAGGTTATAGTATTTGGGGCCTTGTCATTGTTAATCGTTGTTGGATTAATGCCGTAGGCCTTGATGTATTAACCATCTTTCTAGTTCCGGAAGAGTTTTATTTTAAATGAGAAGGGTTGCACCAGTTAGCACTTGGGAACTGATACTTGGTAACATATCTTTAATACATTGCGCCGTGGGGGTTTCAAACAGTTGGAAAAATACCTTACCGAAAAAAAATCTTAGAACAAGACCTGTATTATAATTTCTTATTACTAGTCACTGGTGACTCCTTCATGATGCATTATAAGAAAAATGAAAATGCATTATAAGGAAAATGAAAAATGGAAACAACAGTTAAACTTCTATTATTTCACTTTTCTTGATCTACACCTGATTTGCTGGACTTCGCACGGCTTGTTGTTTGGATATTTTTGTAAAGATTCTTTGTTCGAAGAGTAAGAAACACGTCCAACCCGAAACCAACTAGGCACGTTAAAGCCATGACCATAAAGACTTGTCTGTAACAATGAGCTCCAATACATGTATTTCCACCTCCTTTTGTTTTAGTTGCCTGTGCATCATACAATAAACCGGCTAACAAACCAGAGAATAGGAATGACCCGAGGGGAAGATTCAAGATTAGAATGTTGTAAATTAACCCAAAGTATTTAAGGCCAAATAGTTCAGAAGCAACAGGGACTGTGATAGCAAGGCGCACGCCATAGCAAATACCAACCAATATTGAACCGACATATAAGGATCCTGGTAATGCAATTGCTAAGATGACATATCCCAGGCACATTGGAATTTGTGATGCTGCGTTCCACAGCGGCCTTGGTGTTGCAGCATTCCTGCATATTATGAATCGATGTAACCAATCACCACGTATCCACATGTACGGAAGAAAGGCAGCATAAAGTGACATTTACAAGACTCATAATATAAAGTTTCACTTCAAAAATAAAGAAACAGGAAACGTTATACATACGTACTTGAGAAAGTATTCAGATATGGTTCCGGAGCCGATACGACCAAAGAAACCGAATATACTTGTGAGGGAGACGAACATGGAAACGTCAGCATACCCAAGAGCTAAACCCATTTGTCCCAAGTTGTTCATCACTGTTAAACCAGTACCTACACCACAAAGAAATGAAAGGAAAAGGATCCAGAAATCCAATGTTTTAACCGTTTCTAAGATCGTGTGCTCTTCACCAAGAATTGGTTTCTTATAAGCGATTTTAACAACTTCATCATTTCCCGAATCTTTTTCTTGTACTTGAACTGATCTTTTTTCTGTTTCAACAAAATGATCATTTCTCAAATCTTTTTCTTCTACTAGTGCCGATTTTTCTTCGGTTTGAACAACTTGTTCATTTCTCAAAACATTTTCTTTTACTGGTACAGTTGGTTTTTCTACCGCTTCTGGTTGCGTTTCTCCTTCTCGAACTTGATTGCTATTACGCTGATGATGAGCGACACTACTCTCAACATCATTATTAGAGCTGGTATTCTTCAAAATAGAGTATAAAGGAATGAATAATGGTGAAGCTATTAATAGAAATAAAAGTCCAGAAGCAAAACACAACGCGATTATACGGCTGTGTTTTCCAGAAATATCATAAGCTAAAAGATATAAAGCAACAATGACAGCAACAACATTAAAGAAGTTCAAGTATTTTGATTCTTCTTCCACGGAAGCTGTGCTTGTAATTGTTTGTGGAACTTCACGTAGGAAGATAATTGCTGTGAGACAAATTACAGCAGGAACTATGGCTAACATGAGTAGAAATTTCGAAGGACTATTAGCAAACAAAGCACTGCAGATATCCGTGAAAATTGCTGTGCTTAAACCCACATATCCTTTTAAGATTCCAGATACAGGACCGCGATTTTTGCGGAAATTACGTATACATGTAACTAGAATTGCTGTGTTCATCCATGTTGTACTGTTTCCTCCAAGGGCCAGAAATATACACATCTGCAAGAAAAAAAGAGACAGAATTAAAATAAGAGGAGAAACCCTTTTACTAGCAACCAGCCATTGAAAACATATAGATTGTTATACCTGCCAATAAGGAAGAGGAGAAATCCTTTTACTAACAACAAGCCATTGTACACCATAACCGATCAAACCTTCGATTGACCCGATAAGTAAAATAAGAGGAGTAGAAATACGATCAGAAGCTAAACCAGCAAGAATACCAAAAGCTTTACCGATATCTTTAGCTACTGATAGACTATTCAGTTGTAGTTGTGTTAAATGCATTAATGTTTTCAAAGCACCTGAGTAGTTTGCAAATGTATAATTATTTCCTGATATTGCTTGTACCCATATTGCTGTTACAAATCCTAACCATTTCCTCCCTACTGAAGTAGAAGATGATACTATTTCATCTCTAGTTCCACCCACTTTTGCTTGAGATTTCTTACTGTTGACAAAGTAATGGGGATCTCTATTTAACAACAAAGGGCACCAGTACTCGGATTCTTAACAACCTACCTAAAATAATCCGAAACTTGTACTTTGCAAGAGTGTATTATTCAGGTGAGGTTGTATCTCTTAAATCGTGTAAAGGCCAGTATGTCATTACCGAGAGATTGTACGCATGCAAATCATATTAAATTAAGGTTGTACTCCGAGCAATCGCCATCTGCTTAAGCTTTCTGTGGGTTTAGTGGGATTTAAAAAATCAAATGTTTTTGTCTTGGATTTCTCCTCCTCCTTTGTCCTCTATATAAAACCCTGCATCATGCCGTGTTGTCGTGTACTACTCGCATCTCCATCTCACTTTCAAATCTTTTCCGTACCACTATACTAAAGGGCACACTCTCTAAAATCAACGTGACAATTTTCTGTTTTGTGCACGACCTTTATTGTATTGGTCATATCAGTGAAATGACCAATAATATGATGGCATTGTCACTTGTTAGGTAGATAAACGATAAGAAAAAAAAAAGAAAAAAAGATAAACGATAAGAATGAAGTGGAGAAATTGCAATTTGCAATTTTTTGGTCCAAAGTCTATACTGAAAAGTGAAAACTAGCTAGAAAAAGAAATCAAAAGCTATTCTTTTTGTTTTATATATGGTTTATTAGATAACTAGGGAAGGTACAGTACAACGGTTGAACGGTAGTATTTCCGCAGCGGTATTGGTCACAAAGAGGTTACGTACTGAATATTTATTTGATCATTTCATTGTGCAAATTTTCTTTGATAATTAAAATGTTGCTTTCTTAGATTTACCTCTAAATTTTCTTTGATAGTGCTCGCTCTTTACACCGCTTAAAGTTGTAAAATCGAAATATCAAAAACTTTAATGCAATTGGTACAATAGCAAAATCTCGCCTACTTAACCTAAAGCACACAAAGCAGGGAATACATAACCATATTAAAGCTGTATGTCATGAGAGACCCCAGTTATGACTTTATGGCATTATGTCATTACCAAGATTTGTACGTATCAATCAAATCATCATATTAGTAAATTAAGGTTGTACTTTGAGCTATCACCATCTGCATAGGCTTTCCGTGGTTGAGTTTAGTGGGATTTAAGAATTTTAAGAAATACAATGTTTTTGGACCATAGTTTCAAATCCTGCTTGTCGTGTACTCTTTCCTAAAATGACTCGGATCTCCACCTCGCTTTGAAATCTTTTTGTACCACTAGTACTAAAAGGTACATACTCAAAAATACACGTGACATTTCTTTCGATTTTGCGCACGAACTTAATTTTATTGGCCATTTCTCAGTGAAATGACCAATAAATGATGACATTGTTGGAAGATTCATTGGCTTAACATTTCTTTTTTATTATTGGGTAGCTAGATAACAGTGGAGAAATTTGGGCAGATATGATTTGATTATTTGGGTAGATAGATAGAATGAAGCGGAGAAATTGGAATTTGTGATCGAAAGTCAATACCAAAGTCAATACCAAAGGCAAAGCGGACTAGCTAGAAAAATAAATTGCAGTAGCAGGAAATCCTACGACCACACAAGTATGAGAATCTAACAATGATTAACCGATCTCAATGTAAATCATCTCTTTATTAATCAAAATCACAAGAATAATTATAAAATAATGGAAACTCTAAATTTATCCTCTTTCTCTACAATCTTTCTCTCTTTTGATTTCTTGACCAAGGATTCTAAAGAGAACTCTCCCTTTACATGAAACATCTATTCTTTATATAGGGTATTACATAGTGGATGACAGTTAAGAGATCCTTTATTTTCGGAATCCTTGTGCGTTATTATCACACATGTACATTAGTTATATTCGCAGACTCTACAAGATTCACACAGATCTTCACACTTTACTTGTGATTAGGATGACATCATTCAATACGTCACCACATCACAGCTAAGCGACGATCTTCGCACACACCTGATTGTCCTTTGCTCGCATATAACACATGTGCGATATTTTATTCCTACATTTTGTCTCTTCCCATTTCGTTCCTTTCGCAGAATGAGCGAAATGAGAATCTTCAACTTGCCTCGTCGCACATGCCTATTTTTTCAAATTCCATCCTGCCGACATTCTTCTGCAATTTCAATTTATTTTTTACACGTGTCATCTTCATTGTTACCGTCACGTCCTGTTTTCAAGCGGTCACCTTCTTCAACCTATTTATTGATCAATTTTTAAGAAAAGTTATTTTATTTTTCTCTATCACTCCTCTCTTCTTCTTTGAGATTTCGATTTTATTTTTTGCAGCTGCCTCTGTTACTTATTCAATTAATCATCATCATTTGGCATTGTTGTTGTTATTCACTTAATCATCATCTTCCTTCATGAATCTCGATCCAAAGTAAGTATAATTTCTCGAAATTATCTTCTTTTCTTTTGATTATCCTTCATATTATCATTAATCTAATTCCCATGCTGCTTGTAGGACAAATTCTCCTGTTGATGGCATGAAGATAACTGTCAATAATCCTAGATCTTCTTTATATCCAAAAAATAAGGAATCTCACAAAAGGAAACCTTCGAAGAACAAAGGAGTAAGAAATATTTTGTTTTTATTAAACAATATTGTTTCCTCTATTTCTTATATGTGTTGTTATTCGCAGGGTTCCGACCGTGAGATAGAGAATGAAAGAGAACCTAAATTGAAGAAGCTTCGTAAGCCTACAACACTTATTTCCAATCTTTCTATCCCCCAATTTGGTTCAAAAACCACTCCCCAAACTCAAATTATTACAAGTCTTCATGTTTCCTCTTCATTTGTTTTTACTCCTGCGAACATTCATTCTCCTTTCTGAGAATCTTCTCTTCCTAATGATAATACTGCTAATGATATGGGAGTAAATGATTTTCCTCTTCCTGCCTCTGCGACATTTTCGGATTTTGAACTGACTGTTTCAACCTTAGTAAATACTTATTCGCTTGAAAATGTGAACATTACTAAGGATAATGTGGATACTACGAACTTCATTGTTCCTTCTTTTTCCATTTCTGCCTCTTCTTCTTCTTCCCCACGTCCCTCTTTCTTATTAAAACCCCTTTCTTTTGATGAGAAAGTTTTGGAGAATGTAAAATTGGCTTCCCAAGCTTTGTCCGAGATTCTTAACATTGCTCACTCATCCACCAATGATCCTTTTAAACTTCATATTTGTTCTGCCCTAAGCAAATTATTGTGCGAGTTTCCTTCTGACAAAGCTTCAAGAGAAGAGATCTACGCCCAAATATATCCAAATGTTCACATTTCTCTAGATGTATTGGTAAGTACTCCTCGTATTATTCACAATAATTTCTCGCATACTTGTTACTAACAAGAATTTCTTCTTAGGAATCTCATAGTCGACTGATTTTGTCTGAAGGGCGTTTTGAATCTAGCTGCTCTAACCTGGTACTTTCGCGTCAAAATACTTGCTCTAACCTGGTACTTTCGCATCAAAATACTTCTTTAGAGAAGGAAATTGGTAGACTAAAGGGAGAACTTCAGGTTGTAGCTTTTGATTCGGAGGCGCTTCATAACCAAATCAAGAAACTGAGAGGTAATTTTTTTCTTTCTTTTTCATAATATATCTTATTAATGCTCTTCTTCCCTTATCTTCATCTTTTAAATATCTTCATGTATTTATTAAGATTTAAACCGGAAGCGAACTTCGAAGAGGTATCATTTTGTGTTTCTTGTTGAAGATACCCGTGCGAATAACGAAGAGTTGCAGACTCAAATAAGTCAATTAGAGAACAACTATTCGTATTCTCTTGATCATATTGATAATTTAACTCAGGAAAATACTCATGTAAATCAAGAGAATGAAACACTAAATTCGCAGATCTCCCAATTATCTAATTCGTTGTATAGTGCTAATTTAATACATCAAACTTTATCAGAGGAAAATCTCCAACTTTCCAAGGAGAAACGTTCTTTTTTGACGAAGGAAGCGATGTTTTCGCATCAGTATCTGATTCTTCATAAAACTTGTGATGACCGAGAACAAGCCTTTCGCTCATTGAAAGCCCAATCAAAACATATTTTGAGGAACTAAACACTCAAAACCAAAAGATTATTCAAAGCAAGATAAATAAAACTGTAGAGATGAATCAACTTCTAGAACAATATAACCAGTTAAAAGAATTTCATGATCTCCTTAAGAAAAAGTATCATTTACTTTCTGTTGATGAAAAGAAGATTCAGTCCCACCTCAATAGTTCTGTTGGCGATGAATATGATACAACTATGGATAATATGAAGAAAAACACCCGCGCCGTTTCTCAATCCCTCCTCTCGCAGAAGGAAGGTAGTCACTTAAAGTTGACTGCCTTATTCATTTTTTTTTATGTTATGCTACTTATTTCTTTGTTCTTTCAAACGTTAATTGTATAAGTCTTAACTCTATGTTATTTTCGTAGAGTCTGAAAAGTCGCGTCTGGCCACCATTTCCCAGTTGAGATCTGACTTAGCTAAAACTTAGAAGGATCGCATAAGCCTTGAAGTTTCACTTTCTACTTCTCGAGATCGTGCGCGTAGGAGACTTTCGTATCTTCAAAATTTCTTGGAGATTAATGCTAGAAACCGTGAGAAAGAAGCTTATCGCAAATCTCATATTGGTGCCCAAACTCTGGTTAATGGGATTCTTTCGGACAACTCTCTTCCCCCGATAACTATCCCTCCTCTTGATGTAGGCGAAGATGAAGAATTTCCTGAACCAGATAGCGACTACGAATTCATGAGCGAGAATGAAAAAGATCCTGAAGGAGATAATGAAGCTTCTCTCCCAAGAGGTCTGTCCGAGAAGGATAAATCTGACCAAAAGAATTTTAATGATAAAGACAGTGCTGAAGCCACTAATCCAGATTTGAGTCGGAGGATTGATGTTGAAGTTCCCATAGTTAATCAAGGAGCTTCTTCTAATGATTCTTAAATTGATAAACTTTAAATTTTCTTTAACTTGTTTCTTAACGAGAGAGATAATATTTTTTTACTTGAATTCCCATACTTGCCTCTTATTATATGTCTTGTAAGAAACAAGTGAGGGAAATTACTTTTCTTACTTTATTTTAGTTATACTGCAAAAAAAAACGTATAATTAGATAAGTATATTTTCTTTTTCTCTTGAGGTCTTATTGTGCCTTCCTAAGTAAAGGTCTTATTTTGCCTGTCTTCATTTTTTTTTTGCGACGAGATCGCAGGACGTCTTTACATTTTACTGTATCGACCCATTGATCTCTTCTTAACTTATTCTTGTATTAATACCTCTTCAGGTTTTCTCTTGTGCATAAATGCGATAAGCCTTAAAACTCCCGTGAGTAAAAATCCTCATGAAATTACGTCTTTGACACAATTCAGCTCCCTAATGGAAGGTGTCGTCCTTATCTTCCCCCTGGTTGCCCCTTCAAGGAGGCTTACCTCTACCGGGGTAGGGTTGGCTCCTCCCATCCGGTAATACAACAACCAGTTGATTTCGCAGTCTCTTTTCCCTCTACCGATAAGGTTTATGGTTACGAGACTGCACCCTAAGTGGGGTATCTTTGGACCGAGTGCATCATAGTCAGGACTTGTCAAAAGTGTTAAAGTAGGCTCCAACTCCCCTCGCACTCTTGACTCAACCGTGTACCTCGGCGCCGTGATCGAGTTTCTCCACTCCTTGGGAAGATCTTATTACCTTAATCTTTCGATTTAGGCGTCTTTCCTGATGGGATTTTTCGTTTTTCTCACCCCAAATCTCCATGACTCAAGTTCCAGGGTTGGTATGTCTTTCCCTTGAGTCATGCATACTAGTTTACCCGAAAATGACGTGCTTTAGGTCTTATTCTTGCCTTTTGCATGTATGCGAACTAGGTTGCACGCCACATTCGGATTCCTAGTCTCCCTAATTAGAATTTTTTTATCTCTGATGCCTTCTATTAAGGTCTTATTTCTGTCTCTTAGTTAAAAGAGAATCTCTGAAGAAAAAGGAAATCTTTAATCTCGTTCATTCCACCAAGCGGTGTATACAGGTTCAAGCGAATAATATTTCACGCTTATATCTTTCACATATTTGTGTTTCTGCGAATAGTATCACAAGCTTTTAAGGGTAATACTTTTTTAAGTACAACCTATTCCACGGATGATCTAGCTTGTAACCTGTATCTTTCCCTTCTGGATCATCCAATTTATAAGATCCATTTCCAATTATCCTTTTAAGGATATATGGTCCATCCGATTTCTTTTTTAACTTCCCATCTGGTCCTTTTTGATAGATTGGTATCTCTCGCAACACTATTCTCCTGGCTGAAATTCCTTAACTTTAACACGTTTGTTGTATTCTCTGGCTAATATTTTTGGTAATTTTCCATGTGTTGTAGAGAAAGTTCTCTCGTTTCTTCTAGATCATCAAGTTTTGTGAGAATTAAATATGCGCTTAAATTCTTCTCCCATGCTTCTTTCTTTGTTGTAGGGATAATTATCTCCGTTGGTAACACCGCTTCTACTCCATATGTTAAACAGAAAAGTGATACTCCCATGGATTCCCTCTTTGTTGTTCTGTATGCCCATACTACATTGTGTACTTGTTCGCACCATCCTTTATTATGCCCTTCTAGCTTCTTTTTTTCAATTTGTCTGCGATCGTCTTGTTTGTTGCCTCTACTTGCCCATTAATCTGAGGGTATAAAGGGGTAGACTTTCCACATTGGATTTTAGATGCATTAAGTAACATTTCTATGTTTTCTCCTTCAAACTGTTTCCCATTGTCAAATACTAACTGAGCTGGGATGCCAAATCTGCAGATTATATTCTCAAATATGAACGTGAAGATATCTTTATCATGAATATGTTGTACTACTTTTACTTCTGCCAATTTTGTGAAATAATCCGTTACGACAATAAGATACCTTCTTTGTCCGGTACCTGGTATAAATGGACCAACTATATCAACTCCCCACCTTCCGAATGGCCATGCATTTACCTAGTTATTTAACATTGCTCCTGGTGCGTGTATTCTTTTCCCATGACGCTGGCATTCTTCACATATCCTTGACACTTGCTTTGCATCTTCGTGCATATATGGCCAATAATACCCTTGTATTCTCGCTTTGTATGCTAGCGATCTTCTTTCGCTATGATTTCCAGCATCTCCATAGTGTAGTACCTTTAAAATTTATATACCTTCTTTTTTCTTTAAACATCTAAGTGAAGGTCCAAGAAATGATCTTCTATATAAGATACCATCTATTAGCTCATAGTTTGTCGCACGACTTTTTAATTTATGAGCCTCTAATCTGTTTCTCGGTATGTCTCCATTTTCCAAGTATAAATGAAGATCACTTATCCAATCTTCTTCTTCAATTTGTTCATATGGAATGTTTTCTACTATCATCGCATCCACATTTTGTTCTTGTTCTTTTTCTTTCTTTACGGAAGGCCAGAAGAGTGTTTGGATTTTTAATTTTCACGCCACTTGATCTACTAACATGGAAGGAATAAAGGCCAATGCGTCTGCAAATCTATTATCTTTTCTACCGATGTGTCTCCAACTTACGCTTTTGATTTGTACTGCCAATTCCGATACTAGCTTCTTATATTTTTCTAACGATGGCTCATTGGTACTATACGAACCTTGAATTTGTCGAATTACCAATTGTGAATCACTAGTTATTCTGGCTTCTTTTATCTACATTTCAATTTTTATTCTTAACGCATGCACTACTGCTTCATATTCAGTTTCATTATTTGTGGATGCGAATTCCAACCTGAAAGAGTAAGCTATTCCGATTCCATCCCCTTTGGTGAAATGAATACAATTCCGATTCCATTTCCTTCTCTATTAGACGATCCGTCGACTAATATTTCCCACCTATTTGGATTATGATCTTCAGTAGATCCTTTGGATTTCCATATTCTTCATCAACATCCATCATATCCTCAACATATTCATCTTCTTCTAACGGAGACTCTGCAAGGAACTCTGCGATAACTTGTGATTTAGGTGATGACAATACTTCATAACAAATATCATAATTCCCCAACTGTGTATTCCATCTTTCGATCCTTCCTGATTTTTTCGAATTCTTCATTGTAGGTTCTATTGGTACTTTTGTTAGTACTTTAATCTTATGAGCCTGGAAATAAATGCGAAGTTTGAATGATGCATAGACCAATGCGAGAATTAATTTTTCTATTTTTGAGTAATTTCTCTCTGGTGAATTGTATGTCTTGCTTATTTAATATATTGGTTTCTCAACTCTTTGATCCACGCGTATCAAAACAGCACTTAAAGCATATGATGTTGATGCCAAATATAAGAGCAATTATTCTCCTGGCATTTCCTTCTGCATGATTGATAAATTCACTAAGTAATTTTTTATGTTCTGTAATGCTTTATCGCACTCTTCTGTCCATTCAAATTTTGTTCCCTTCTTTAGTATATTAAAAAAGTGTTTACACTTATCCGAAGAGCGTGAAATAAACCTCCCCAGCGAAGCTATCAAGCCATTTAACTTCTGAACATCTTTTACCGTGGCAGGTGGTGGCATGTCTCGGACTGCTTGTACTTTTTCTGGATCAACTTCGATTCCTTCTTTTGATATTATGTAACCCAAAAATTTTCCTGAAGATATTTCAAAGATACATTTTTATGGATTTACCTTAACATTAAATTTTCGCATTTGTTCAAAGATTTCTTTCAAATTATCCACATGATCTTTTGTTTCTTTACTTTTTACCAGCATGTCATCGACATAGACTTCCAACATTTTATGTATTCACTTCGCAAACACCTTTTCAACCATTCTCTGATACGTCGTCCCAGCATTTTTTAATCCAAACGGCATTTTCCTGTAACAATATAATCCTCTGGGTGTGAAGAAAGTTGTATGTTCCTGATCTTCTTCTGCTAAAGGAATCTGATTGTAACCTTTATATCATTTCATGATGCCGATTCTACCATTTATGGGATATCCGGTAATGGGAAGTTGTCTTTCGGGCATGCTTTATTTAGATCGGTGAAATCTATACATATTCGTATCCATTTGTTCTTTTTTTGGCACTACCACCATGTTTGCTATCCATTCCGGGTATTTTGATGGCCTTATGATCCCTGCTTGTAACATCTTTTGTAATTCTGTTTTTATTTATGGATGATATGTTGTTGCTATTTTTCTTATTCTTGGTTTGAATGGTTTTGCGTTCTTCTTAATATCCAATCTATGGCATGCGACAGACGGATCTATTCCTGGAATTTCTTCCATTCTCCACGCGAAGACATCATTATATTCTCTTAAAATGTTTATCGTTCTTTATTCTTCTTCTTTTCCCATCCTAGTTCCGATTTTCAATATTTTTGGTTCTTCATTTGTACCAACATTTGTTTCTTTTGTTGGTTCTGCTGCATTAAAATTTGGTTTTGGATCTCCCATTGGTGTTGACTCTTTTATCTCTTGAATTGGTTCACCTTCTTCTATTGGTATTTCTCTCGGGATTCCTTTTACTTCTTTCGCTCTATTCATGTATATGCGAAATTCTTCTTCCTTCTTTAATTCTTTTTCCCTTATCCAATGATATTTTCGTTTCTTCGCACGCCCTTCATAATTATTTATATCCACTTCATTACAGAGCTTCGCATCTGCAACGTCTCCTTTAATCTCTCCTATTCCACTTGGAATTGGAAACCTTATGCATTGATGTAATGTCGACGCTACATCTTTTACCGCATGCACCCACGGTCTTCCCAGCAACATATTATATGAATCTATGTCAACCACACAGAGTGTCACCTCTGTGTCTATTTTCCCAGTAATATTCTCAGCACAATCTCTCCCTTTGGTTTTGTAATCGCTTATCCAATCCATGTATATTGTAAGTTGAATTCGTCATGTCTTCATCTTTGTATCCCATTGCTTTGAATGTGCGATAAAATAAAATATCAACTGCACTACCTGTATCCACGAATGTTCTATTAATCACCCATTCCTCAAATTTCTTATTTACCCTGCCATGTTCTTTTCGTTCAGCCGTTATTTTAATTACCAATGGATCTATACGTTGTAAATTTTCTTCTGAAATTTCTTCTGCTACAAACGTTATATCCGTTTTTCCCACTCTCGTAACGGAGATTCTTTATCCATCGTCTCCACTTTCTTTCCTTCGTGATCTCGTTTGTGGATTCTTCCCGTTATTCTCTTTTGAAAATCCGCCTCAGAGATTAATTCTTTACTTATGGAATTACATTATATATATCTTCCGCTTCCTTGTATCTTCATAATTCGTAAATTCCTCATAAATTCTATTATTCTTCTTCCTTTGTAATTCTAATAGTTTGGATTTCGATTTCTAAACAAATTCACCAACAGGATTTATCACTCTGAGTTGTTTCTAGCGCCAGATGTAGTTGCAGGAAATCCTACAACCACACAAGTATGAGAATCCAACAATGATTAACCGATCTCAATGTAAATCATCTATTTATTAATCAAAATCACAAGAACAATTAGAAGATAATGCAAACTCTAAGTTTACTCTATCTCTCTCTACAATGTTTCTCTCTCTTGATTTCTTGACCAAGGATTCTAAAGAGAACTCTCCCTTAACATGAACCATCTACTCTTTACATAGGGTATTACATAGTGGATGACATCTAAGAGATCCTTTATTTTCGGAATCCCTGTGCGTTATTATCGCACATGTACATTAGTTATATCCACATACTCTACAAGCTTCGCACAGATCTTCACACATTACTTGTGACTAGGCTGACATCATTCAATACGTCACCACATCTCAGCTGAGCGACGATCTTCGCACACACCTGATTGTCCTTTGCTCGCATATAACACATGTGCGATATTCTATTCCTACATAAATTGTGGCATGTGGGGGTTATTTTTATTACAGTAAAATCTTTTTTTTTTTAAATAGTATTACAATAAATAGTAACTCTCTGTTTACATATTAATATGATAAATTCACCACGGTAGTATTTCGTGGTGAATTTTTGATTAGTGTTCGGCCACAAAGAAGATGTTGAATATTAATATGATAAATTCAAGGTGATTAATAGGGAGTGTTATAAGTATGTTACAAAGTATTTTTGATAGAAAAAACAAATAATTCTAAATAGGGCTTGGGTCCATGGTTTACATACTTATATTTTTCCTTGAAGAAGAGCCGATGCACATTTGCGGTGGCGGTTACAGTAATATCTATGATGGAGGCAACAGTTCTGTCAGTGGCTTTTCCCCGAATATTTGAATTGGATAATTATGTCTTTTGTTTGGCCCGGGCTTGTTGTGGTTTTGTAAGAATGATTTTTAGGGACCATGGTTTTTTTGAGGAGACCATGATTTTATTAGGCCACCTTTCCTATAATTATAAGGGGTGTCCTAAAGCATTGAAATGACTAACCCACTGTCCACCACCGCCGATTACCACCACCACCACCTACGGTTATCACTACCACCAACCACCGATTACCACCACCACCTCCGATTACCACCACCACCAATATATATATATATATAGCTTAATTTAAAACATTAACAAAAATATTCTCACAAACCCATTACTTGTCATTCGTTTTTGGTTGAATAAATGAGAAGTAATCATTAAAATGAGTTGAAAATGGAAGTTGCTCCAACTGCATTGAGTTAATGCGTTGAGTTTTTTGAGGAACGGCTAGTCTTTTCAAAAACTAGCCGTTGGGTCATTTTTTTCTATAAAATGACCCTTCTCCAACTAATAATTTTTGCGAAAACACTCTTTCCCTCTCTCTCCCTCACAATTGTTGCAAAAAAAGGAAGAAACATGGTTACTCCGTACATTACCGAAGAAGATATGGCAATCGTTAGAGCGACGCTCATGGTGAGAAAGCATGACGAAAAGCAAGGAATTAGCGCGGGAGAAAGTGACGATTCTCAATGGAAACGTATATTTATGGTCTTTGTGGCTTAGATGGTAATCAAAATGGAAGATCGATGAACCAAATAAAGGACAGGTTCAAGAAGATCTATCTATAAATGGAAGTTTTTAGGATGCAATTGGCACAGGTAAAGGCGATGAGTCCCAAAATATCCTTTTTCAATAGAGTGAGTATGTGCAAATGTCTTTTAATCAAGTAAGATTTGAATAAAATACTAACTTTTCTTTGATTTATTTTTTAGGTCGACTGGGCTCTTGGTCGTTACCAAGCTATTCGTCGCAAAGAATTTGAGCATGAAGATTGCTATTGGATCACAAGAGAGTTTATTGAGATTTACAACCAATCTTTACTATTTAAGTGTATTACTCCATGTTTTATTTTTTGCATTTAGGTATAACTATTGAACGCGGTCTAGCCAAATTATGTAATGGTAAATGAAAATTTTGATCGAATACGAAAACAAAACTTACACAACCAACCATAGTAACGGATGGGTTTACCGGCCATAAATAACCGTAATTATGGGAATCGCAGTTAACGGCCAGAAGTTCATACTAACCCGACCGTAAAATGGTATTACGGCTAGAAGTTCTTAATTAACGAACTGTAAAGCTCTATAACGGCTGTAACGACATCATTTTTCCAGCCGTAAAAAACTCAGATTTTTTCCAGTTCCTAAATTATTTGAGTCAATCAAAATTTCTAATGGGGGTTGATTATAATGTTTTCTAGACTAGTTTTAGGATAGATTTCATCAGTTTTTCTTCAAAATTTTCAAAAAAGTTCTTCAAAATCATCCTCCTTCTTCTTCTACATCAAAAACAAAAGAAAAAAAAAAGTTTTGGTTCTCAAGAAATTAATCACTAAATTAATATAATCCACTTGGTAATCGTAATTAGTTTACTTAATCACTAAATTATCACTAATCAAATTGAGGGTATATTGGGTATTATGTAAAATGGAGGATAAGGGGTTACCAAAACCACTATTTCATGACCCAATAAACCCACAAAAACCAAGCACCCCTACAGCCTCAACAATAGAGTTCTTGTTTTTTTCTCTATCTTCGATTAATCGTTGTTGGGTTGGGCTTACGTACATATCGGACCAACTTTACAAAAGAACGAAGAGTCCCTTTGGAAGAGTCATATTCCTTGGATTGAACGATTCAAAATTAAACTACAAAGATTTTATGAATAAACACAACCCCATTAGTTGTAACTAACTCTATTCTAGTACACATAATTGGGGGATATCAAAATTAATTGAGGGATATGAATTACTTCCCCCAACCGATAGTGTTTGCTAAGGAGTGTTTTTGAGGGAAATATTAAAATACCCTTTCCTCAAAATAAAAATTAAAAAACTTAAAATCAAAAACAACAACATATCCCCCATTTCCATCTTCACCTCTGATTAATCTCTTTCAGGGTTAGGGCTTTGAAACCTAAATATTCCCCACTTCCTTTCAAATTCTCTTCTCCTTCTTACCGGCTCCTCACTTTGAAAACGATTTTTTTTTTCTTTTAACATATTAGGAAGTGATGAAGACCATGATGGAAGTGATGAAGACCATGCCGGAAGTGATAAATACCATGCTGGGTGTGATGAAGACCATGCCGGAAGTGATGATTTCCATGTCGGGAGTGATGAAAACCATGCCAGTATAGATGAAGACCATGCCGGAAGTGATGAAGACCATGCCGGTAGTGATGAATACCATGTCGGAAATAATTTTTTTTTACATCACCGGAAGTGATGAAGATCATGCCAGAATTGATGAAGACCATACCGGAAAATGGTGCTGGCATGCTTGGTAACTAGCATTCAACGCCGTAACTTAATGCCGGCATGCTCGATAGAAATCTATCAATGCCGGTATTCAAGTGAAAAAAAAAATCAAGTTTTTGTTTATTTTACATCATGTGCCGGCATAAAATTTTTAGCATCATACCATGCCGGTAGCAGTACCGGCATGCTCGAAAATCAACTTATTGTGCCGGCAGTGGACTGAAAACCAGACCCCCTGGATAGCGTGCCGGCATAGTTTTTTGGTTGAATACTATGTCGGCTTCAATTTCAAAATGGGGGATAAGCTCGGTGCCGGCATGGGCATGGTATGAATACCATGCCGGTATGGATGCTTCCGGCATGGTATTCAAACCACGTCCATGCCGGCACCGAGATTTTTTATCGGAAAAAATGGTGGATTCAAAACAAAAATCAAATTTTCAACCTCTTAGCAGCAATTCTCTCTTCACAATCATCCTCCATTTTAACCAAAAAAAGTTCCCTCTCAGATATTTTTTCCCTCCTTCTACTCTCACCTCACTCACGCAAATTCAAATAAAAATACACACTAATCATTTAACAAAAAATCTTAATATTTTACTAATTCTAATTAACCATTAAACCTAATTAGTGATGGGTAGATAAGGAATTAAAAAATAATTAGATAATGGGTGACCCTGATTTGATATTTGAATCCAATTTTTATCTTTTTCTTCTATCCCCAATTAGTTTTGATATCCTCCAATTACGCGTTCCTATTCTACTCAAATTTCAAACAGTCTGTTGGTGGGTTGACAGAATAAACACGTCTATTTTAGGTAGAAAACAGGCCTCTAATTCATTTAAAAAAAAAGCAGGCCTCTAATTTATATGCACCACCTCTTGGTACACATATGAACGTGTATACGCGGCCATTATTAGTTAGACTATTATTTTTGAAACCTATTTTGAGGTATACTGAACTTTTTTGAGGCATACTTATTTATTATCCCATCTAGGGTGGTTTTATAATGGGTGCCTAAAGGTAGTGCAATTACCTATATATCCTTAAACAATCTAATTACTAGAGTGCCATTATCCTCAAAAACCTAAAATCGAAAATCAAAATAACCTTTAAACTTAGACATCTTGGACTCCAATTCAATCAAACAATCAATCAATCAAAGGAAACATGAATTGAAGTGAGCGACATTGGAGTGCGAAACCGAAATCTCAATTGCTCTTATACGTATTTTAGAATGCATTTGTAACAAATCCATATTGTTTTTGATTGATTTTATTTTGTTTGATCAATAAAATATGATTTCAAATATGAAATTAGGTTTTCAGAAGATCAGTTCGTCTGATCTTGGAATATCAATTTTGAGCTGAACCTAGTTTATGATTTAGAGAAACACTATGTTCGGCTAATGCGATTTTGCTAGATTTTGTTCGAATCAACCGAACCTAAATTCGTCATTTACAGAGTGAAGTTCGCTGACAATATATCAGCCGAATCTCTGTTTTTTGAAAATACACATAGTTTCGGCTAACAACGATTTTGTTCAAATCATCTGAACCTAATTTCGTGAGTTACAGAGTAAAGTTCGGCTGATAACTTGTCAGCCGAAACACAGAGGTTTGGCTAACAAGTTATCAGCCGAACTGTTCATATGGTCAGTAGATCTGGGTTTTAAAATTCAAATTTTTGATAGATTCAACTTATAAAAGGATATTAAACCTCTTATAGAAGTCTACTCCTGATTTGAATCACACTTTTTGGTCGCTTCTAATCACTAAAATCTCAAAACCCAAGTTTTTTTTCACTTCTTCTTCTTACTCTCAAAAATTCTAAATCTCTCACATAACTTTGATTTCTTTACTAATTTAACACTAATAATTTAATTTTTAATCAATCTTGAAAATTCCTAATTAATCAAATCTAATCATAATCATTAACACTGATTATGTAAGGGTAGTTATGTCATTATCAAAAAGGATGGATAAAGGGTGATGTTGTTTTTTATTTAGTGATCCTATTTTGGCATTATTTAGTATGCCTCAAAAAAATGCAGTATGCCTCAAAACAGGTTTCTTATTTTTAAGTATAGCCAAATGAATTTTATGTATGTTCTTCTGTGCTTAGACCTATTGTGAGGATAAAACTACCACTTGACACATGATTAGAGAATTCAAATTACTTTCACATGCACCATCAATCTTCAAAATTATTTATTTAATATACTAGTTTTCACATCCTAGTTTTTATTTATTTCTTGATAATCAGAAAGTCTTAATGAAAAAGATAGAAATATGTAGGACATTTATATTGAAAAAAAAACTTTATTTTAATAAGTAAACAAGGACAGAGAATACTATAATCTTTAATTTAAATGAGTGAACCTTCCTATTCCAAAAAAAAATAAAATAAATCAGTGAATAATTACGTAAGATACTGTCTGGGCAGGTGTTACCTAAGCATGGATGTACGACCGCAAAAAATTCTATATTGATAGTATAATCAATTATTCGAGTTGGTTATTCTTCTTGTGAGATCATGGCTAAAGCACACCTAAGCTTGGATCTACCAATGTAATAACTGTTTATTCGTTATTAGTATTACTAATTAAAATTGGATATTAACTAAAGACTATTCAAGTGATATAATGAATAAACTAGTTGGGTTGACTATTTTTATGAGATCATGGCTAAATTCTCTGGCTCGATAACTGATCATTATCAACAAAATTGTTAGTAGTTATTCTATCACAAAACAAAAATAGGAAATAAAATGATGAATTTGTAAGTTACAATTCTTATAATAAATCTTTAAATTCTATGAAAGTTGTCAAGTTTAGAGCCAGAATGGAAAATATTTTGTTCAATCAGTAGTGTACAAGTTTTGATTTTTTTTTTCTTTCCCTCTTAAATCATTCCTTCAAGTTGTAAACCATTAGCACAATCTTGATTTTTTTGGCATTCATTTTTTAGATTTTTTTTTGAGGTCTCTGTTAATGGCGGGAACTCTGTAGTTATCAAAATTTTAACTTTTTAATGTTTGTACTTGTAAATCGATGTTTTATTCCATTTTAAGATGGATCAATTCTTTCCAATCATTCATCAAATCAGTGATTCAATTTGGATCGGGAGGTGAATTTTGAGTTTAGAGTAATGGACACAGCAAATTCAGTTCCACCATGGGATTTAGACCCGAAGATTGATCAACCCATGGAAGAAGAAGCTGGAAATCTCGAGAATATGTACCCAGAAAAGGTATGATCTCACCCCATTTTCTTCTCTTTGTTGTTCTTTGTTAACAAATGTAGATTTCTATTTGATCATTTGTGGACACGTTATATCCATTTTATTTTATTTTTGCTAAGTCGAAGTAATTTTATTTATTCACTTTATCTAATAATACATCTCTTTCAATATTTATTTATTCACAACTCAAAGTCTGTCAAAGATTATAAAAAAATTAAAAGCTTTACATCTTGATAGCTAAGAGTGAACCAAAAATGAATGCAAAGTCGAAGTAATTACTGTTGAAAGCAACTTGATAGGGTCATTGTCTATTGATCAGTAGACTAGGATGCACACTATTAAGTGTAGTCCCACATCTCATAGATTCCCTAGATTTGTGAAGTGTATATAACTTAGGAAACTCGTACATTGGTTTTCAAGGCTAGTTAGGTTCGTGGACTTTAATGCAGACTAGCTAGTTTTAGACTGAGAATTGGGGCTCTAAAACTGGTGCTTAGTTGTTTATTTTAATTTTTTTTTATTTTTTTTTGATGTTTCTGCAGGAATTTTCATCACTGTTAGTATTGAGACTAGCATTTCAGAGTCTTGGAGTGGTTTATGGAGACTTGGGCACATCTCCTTTGTATGTCTTCTATAATACATTTCCTGAAGGAATCAAGGATCCAGAGGATGTCGTTGGAGCATTATCGTTGATAATATATTCACTTACTCTTATTCCACTCATCAAGTATGTATTTATTGTATTAAGGGCGAACGACAATGGTCAAGGTAAATTATATGATCATATATCAAGTACAAACTGTAGTATATCACTGTATGTTTTTCGAAGGAGTCTGGGTTTAGAGTTTCAAAGGTTACGTGAAGATAGCTATGTAACAATGTTGCAGGTGGAACGTTTGCTCTTTGTTCACTACTATATCGACATGCAAAAGTGAATACTATTCCAAACCAACACCCGACAGATGAGCAGTTAACAACGTACAGTCGTCATATAATCCATGAGAAATCTTTTGCAGCTACAACCAAGAGATGGTTAGAAGCGACATCAATAAGGAAAAAATTGCTGTTGATTCTTGTCCTTATTGGGACTTGCATGGTCATTGGAGACGGGATCTTAACTCCAGCTATATCAGGTCTGATTCCCATTCTTCTTTTCACCATTTAACCGTGTTGGAAGTAACATATTTGTGTGTTTGTTTTGATGCCCAGTTATAAGTCATAGTATTACTACTTTCTTAGCTTCCCTTGTGTCAGGAGGTAGATTTTTTGTTTCATAAATCTCTTCAGCGCCATTACTTAGTCAGCCGTATGGCCAGCTTACTTTGGAAACTCTTAGGACAGAAAAATGCAAAAAGATTCTTCATAATAAAACTACTATTTTTTTCAGTTCTTTCGGCTGTTGGAGGGATAGGGGTAGATCACCCAAAGATGAGCGGCGGTACCTTTCTATCCTGATACATGATTTCTATGATGGGAAATTTATATTCCCTCTGATTAACTGTTTTCTTCTATGCAGATGTTGTGGTAGTTGTTTCGGCTGTCATATTAGTCGGTTTGTTCAGCATGCAGCATTATGGAACAGATAGAGTTGGATGGCTCTTTGCTCCAATTGTCCTTATTTGGTTTCTTTTAATTGGAGGCATTGGCGCTTTCAACATATGGAAATATGATAGCTCAGTTCTAAGAGCTTTCTCGCCAATTTATATTTATAGATATTTTAAACGAGGAGGTTGGAGTACCCTTGGAGGAATCATGCTTAGCATCACTGGCAAGCAATCTTAACTTTCTTCGCATTTTTGGATATTGGTTACAGGTAAAACCCAACAGGATTCTGATTACAATGCAATCCTTGCAGGGACAGAAGCGTTATTTGCTGACCTAGCCCATTTCCCTCTATCGGCTGTTCGACTAGCTTTCACGACGATCGTGTTCCCTTGCCTTCTGTTGGCTTATATCGGACAGGCTGCTTACATAGTCCAAAATCAGGATCATGTGATTGATGCATTCTACCGTTCTATACCAGGTCTCTTTCAAACTCCTGTAACTGAAATTTTGCAAGCAATTACCTTCAACAAGTGAAGTTTTTATCTAATTGCTAATTTTCAGAAAGCATATACTGGCCAGTGTTTATTATCGCAACAGGATCGGCTATTATTGCAAGTCAGGCCACCATATCTGCGGCTTTTTCTATAATCAAGCAGGCTCTTGCACTTGGTTGTTTCCCAAATGTGAAAGTGGTTCATACATCAAAGATAATCGTCGGGCAGATATACATACCCGATATTAATTGGATTCTTATGCTTATGTGCATCGCTGTTACTGTAGGATTTAGAAACCAAAGCCAGATCGGAAATGCTTATGGTGAGTTTAAGTGCATTTTTCCGTTCAGTCTCCTGCTTGTTTAGCATATGATTAATATTTCGTTTTGGCTACCAACAGGAACAGCAGTCGTAACAGTTATGCTTGTAACAACTTTTCTTACCATGCTGGTAATGTTACTGGTTTGGCAGACTCACTGGATTCAGGTTGTGACCTTTGCTGTCTTATCATTAATAGTTGAATGCAATTTTTTCTCAGCTGTAATTTTAAAGGTAGACAAAGGTGGTTGGGTTCCTCTTGCCATAGCTGTAGTTTTTTTTGTCATCATGTACGTGTGGCATTATGGAAGAGCAAAGCGTTACGAAGTTGAGTTGCACAGTAAAGTATCAATGTCTTGGATACTCGGTTTGGGACCGAGCTTAGGATTAGTACGAGTTCCAGGTATTGGACTAGTATATACTGAATTAGCAAGTGGAGTTCCTCACATCTTCTCTCACTTGATCACAAATCTCCCTGCTATTCACTCGGTTGTAATTTTCATTTGTGTCAAGCATCTCCCCGTCTACATTGTCCCTGAAGAAGAACGATTCCTTGTAAAGCGAATTGGACCTACAGAGTTCCACATGTTCCGATGCGTTGCCAGGTATGGTTATATGGATATCCGCAAGAAAGACGATGATTTTGAGAAAAAGCTCTTTGAAAACCTTTTCTTGTTTGTTAGACTTGAATCTGCGATGGAAGTATGTTCAGATTCAGAGGATTACAATTTATATGGACAACAAATAGTGAGGTCAGGAGATTCACAGGTAAATGATAATAGAAACATGATAATATCCCTGAATGTGGATACTACTATAGCTTCATCTGGAGACGACGGTGGCATTATACCTGCGAAATCTTCAGACTTAGCAGGGCAGACAAGTCATGAGACGGAGTTGGATGAGATGGAGTACTTAAAAAGATGTAGGGATGCTGGGGTAGCACACATACTTGGGAATACGATATTAAGAGCAGAAAGTGATGCGAAGTTCATTAAGAAGATATCCATCGATTACATTTATGCTTTCCTAAAGAGGGTAAGCAGATATAATAGTGTAAGTGAAAATTTCCATGTACCTCATGAGAGACTGTTGAGTGTCGGCCAGACATTCCTTGTATGATAAAAGTAGAGCTTGATTTGTTCTTGTTCTCCGGATTTTCCAGGGTAACGATTTCATTTTGTTTTTCATGGATTACAAATTACAATTGAGAAAAATCTGTTAATGCCAATGGAGTTACTTGAACTAGGGGTGGAGCCAGCATGGAGCATGCACACCCAGCCCAACTGGCTCCCAAACCCAGTAATAGTTAGTTTTACTTTTACTTTTACATCTTCTTTTTGGTACAAATAGTCTTGCAGGCTCATTTTGCACCCCTAGTATGGGTAAATTTTATTTATGGTATATAAGGATGGGTTTAATGGAGGTTCCCATCCTCTTCCCAGCTCCAAAAATCATTTCCTAAACCATCTCTTTCCGTTGACGTTCGCTACTAGTTAGGAATCGCTGCGAGAGGAGATAACGGATGGATGGACATGTACATTCATTGTTCGTATTCAAAAAGTGAAAAACAAATAATGATTGTCCATTTTACTCGTATAAAACGGTTAATGATTGTTCGTTCCATGGGAACGTCTAAGCATTGTTCATTTTCATTAAATGTTAAACCGACATCCATTAGCCGTTTTTTAACCTTTTTTTTTACAATCGGGTTACAATGATTTTCCCTTCTGAGATTCATTAAGAGCATCTCCGGAACATTGCTCACGTAGTCTTAGGAAGACATTCTCATACAACGTAGCACCAAGAATTCCTTAATGATAGGAGGTTTCACAATTTCGTCTCCAATGGTTAGGGTTAATTAAGGTGATTAACTAAATTAATTATGATTAGTGTATGAATTGGGATTAATAAAACTAATGATTTTCTGAAAATCAAAATTTTATGTTTCTTTTTCTTTTTATTTTTTAGAAGATTGAGAACCTTAGAAGCAAAACGGCTCACCCCAACCCTTAAAATACTCACGAGAACTTTATAATCAACTTCTAATAATAATTTTATCGGATCAAATCATTAAAGAGAAAAATCTGGGTTTTATGAATTGACTACTGTGATATAATGATGACCCAGCCATCATTCGCAGTTACAGGTGGAAATCTAAGAACTCCAAGTCGTAATTCCTTAAAACGGCAGGGTAAACATGAACTCCTGGACGTTTTATCATACAGAATAGCATGTGTCTGTTTTATGGCTAGTAAACCATCAGTGATTGTGGAAACGGCTTAGTTATCTATCTGTAGGTTGAAAAAACGGGTAGGTAACCCATCCATGTTTGATGTCGAGACTCTCAACCGATTCATGTACTGCTTTTGTTTGACTTGGAGCAATATTGTTGAGTTTTCAAAAAAGCTAGTTTTTCAAGAAAATAGTCGTTACATCATTAAACTCTATAAAAAGAAACCCTTTTATCATCTCTTCTAGTTTTAAGCTTTCAAATTCATTCTCATCTATTTTTCACCCCAAAAAATAAGGAAAAACACCGTGGTAACTCCAACCCCCAACACTTACGAATTTTTTTTGTTATTATCATAGCATGGGTGACAGTCAGACAATATGACAAAGATATCGACGTTGATATAGATCAAACATCTATGTCTTTTTTAGAACCGTGAATTCATAGTTTTTATGGTGTTAAATGGAAATCGCAACTCGAAATCTTTGGCACTCGTCAGGAAAAGATTCGAGAAAATCTTCGAAGAATGCGAAGCATTCAAACAAGAAATTAAAGTCGTAAGGGAAGCCCAACCCACTGCACCGTCTGCTATAAAAGTAAGTTTAGAATAATACCTTTCACTAGAAATAGTTTCCTATAATACTATCTAACTTTTAGTTCATTTATTTGTATTTGTAGTGATGTATGACACTAGCCGGATACGAGGCAGTCCGTGAGGAAAAGTTTGAATTTGAATATTTCTACCGTATCTTGGGAAAACACTACCTATGATTTTACCCTATATTATGAACCCTAAAACCTATTATTAAGCAATATTATGAAAGTCGTAGTAGAAAAAAATCCCTATATCTAACGTGCTGAAAGAGTATGTTTGTCTATAATTCGTCCATCAAAAATTGTTTTGAAAAATACTAATTTCTAATTGATTTGTTTTTATAGTGGGAGATGGCAGAAGACGATTATGAGGATGTCCATAGAAAAAAGTTTGACCTTCATGGTTGCTACCGTGTCATGGGAGAGAGTACTTATGCCGATTTCGATCATTATTATTGAGACCCATGTTTGCAACGTACTGATCTTTTCTTTAAGTTTTATGTTATGAAATATGTATACCTTTTTGTTCCAATGAAATGCTATGAAATATGTATGCCTTTTCCCTTTCTGTTTTTTTGCAAAATACAGAACTAGTAAAAACTGCAAAACCTAACCGTTACATGAACTTACGTCTGGGAAACTTGTGTCACTGCTGGTTCACGATTGGGAATTCCTAGCCGAGCCAAAAGAAAAAATCACTTTTTTCAGCAAATACATAACAACTAATGGCTAGGAAAGTGCTAACCGTATTGGGAAACTCACGGCTAGGAGTTCTTAGAGTCTTAACCGTAACTGTCATTTCACGGCTAGGTCGACAAGAACTCCTAGCCATAATCAAACCAGAAGAATTTTTCCTAAACCCTAAATTCATCAATTTTACCTGTTAAACCGATGTAAAGGTAAAATAAAGTGGGGTTTTCGATTCTTAACATTCTGGAGGATTTGCTGGTATTTGGGCAGTTGATGGTGGATTCACCAAAGCTTCAATTTGTGGTTTAACACCTTCATAAACACCAGAATCATAACCAGTAAATGGGGGATTCAGTCTGAATCGCCCTGATCTTGTCATCTTGAGTTTATAGGTTTTTAGAATAGATGAAGATTTGATTAAAGATTTTTCAAAAAATTTGATCATGAGTTTTGTTGTTTGATTGTGAGAAGAAGAAGAGAGAAAGAGGTTGATGAATTAATTTTGATTTTTCAACTAAACCGAAAAAACTGTTTATTGGTCCTACGATATCGTCAAAAATAATCCTTCTGTGATTATGTATGCATTGTTTTTATTGGTTTACCTTTGATTTTAACCGATAAGCTGGTCGTAAAAAAACATTCTAGCTTAAAGCTTCTTTGTGTGTGTCTCGTCTTAATTCTTAGGGGATTTTAATAAAATGTCACGCTTTCAATTTCATATTTAAGAAAGTGTCACCGTTTTTTTTTTCAAAATTTATTTAATGTCACATATTTGACCTTTTCCGTCCTGTTTTTTTCCGAAAAACTATTGACATCAGTTAGCACATAGGTGGAAGTTATCCAGCTTATTAAAAGACATTTACGCCCTCGAATCGTCTCTCTATAACTGAATTAAATCAAGTCATCAAAGCGAGTCATTAACGAGTTAAGTCTTGAGACAGAGTTAAATCAATATAACTCCAACGATAATTACTAACAATGTCCAAAGCCATGAGAACACGTAGTTTCCAATCTATTGCAGGAGGGTTACGTCGAAGTAACCGAAACAAACTCCCGTCGTTGCCGGAGTTATGCATATAAGAGATGCAAAATGCTAACATGAATAGAGAACATACGGATATGCACCAAAGACCATGATACACAGTCGCACATGATCCTGGGAGCCATCAATAAGAAATCAAAGATCGGAAAAACAACTTTAGAAATGAAAAATCATCAAATATAAAACATTTCTAGATCTTGTTGTCCAAAACATTTAATCTACTAACACACACAACAACAGCAAAATACCTCAGTTTAGCTTTAAACACCTTATATTCACTGTTTCCACCAACAACCAGTCATTAGACATATCAATATCTTTCAAACTAAGTCCACTAATAGCTTCATCTATATCACCCGTTCAATACACGTAAAACACCTAATATCTTCACTAAACAATCTACAGAACCGCATCAACAACTTCTTTGTGTCCTTCATCTGTGACCTGAACCTCGTCAACAACTGTTCCCTGTAACTCAATTTTTCCTCCAGAGTCCCATTTCCAAAAAAGATAACAATAATTTTAGGATACCTTAATTCCCAATTTGATTTGCTATAGGAACTAAAATTAAACCCTATACATCCATCCATACCTCAATAAAGAACAAACCCATCACAAATAATTCAGTTTCTAAATCAAGTTCACACAAAATCAGAGTTAATAGAAGAACAGGATTGCTTTTCAACAATCAAGAGAAAATACCATAAAGTACCAAGCCAAGTACAGAAGAAGAACAAATCAAATATATTCCCCGAAGAATGTTGATGGAGAGTGGAAAAACACAAGAGAAGAAATATCTCACATACTGTTGGAACACTTTCAAGAAATAACAACTACTTCAAACCCTGAAAAGAATGAGGATATTATGAAGCTCATAAGCCCAAGCATCTCTGCAGAAGAAAACAGAAGGCTTGCCGAAGTCCCAACTTCTCAGGAAATTAAAAAAAATGTGTTCTAAATAAAATCATGGTCTGCTCCAGGCCTAGATGGATTTCAGGCAGGGTTTTATCAGCAAAATTGGAAGATCATTGGCAGAGATGTTATTCAGATGGTGCAGGAGTTCTTTAAAAATGGTAAACTTCTTAAAGAACTAAATCATACTTTTCAAACCCTCATCCGAAAGCATAACTGTGTTCAAACTCCATCAGATTTCAGACCCATAAGCTTATGTAACATCTCATACAAGATCATCTCAAAAATCATGACAAACATATTAAAACCAATTCTTCATAAAATCATCTCCCCATGGAAAGCTTCCTATGTACCAGGAAGAAACATAATGGAAAATACCATCATTTCTCATGAAACTGTTCAATATATTAAGAACACAAAATCCTACCATGGTGTTGTTGCTGTCAAACTGGATATATCGAAAGCTTTCCACAGGACGGAATGGAGTTTCATCAATGAAATTCTGCTGAAACTTGGTTTCTGTGATAAATGGTGTCAGCTGATCAATCAATGCATATCAACTACTACAATCTCAATTCTTCTAAATGGCTCTCCAATACAATCTATGGTTCCTACAAGAGGTCTAAGACAAGGTGATAATTTATCTCCATATCTCTTCATCATCTGTATGGAAGGCTTTAGCAGGATGATCCAAGCTGAAGTGGAAAAATAGGCCATAGTTCCCATCTACCCTGCAAGATATGGTCCTCCAATCTCTCGATTATTCTTTGCAGATGGCTGCATACTATTTTCCACAGCCAAAAGATCTTCTATAGAAAGTCTGCAAAAGGTCATCTACAACTTCTGTAAAGCTTCAGGACAAATGATCAATCTCAATAAATTCAGCATAAACTTTAGCAAGATATTAAGTGAAGGTACCAAGACTGACATCTGTAACATGATGTGAATGAAAACTATGCCTTTGGATGAGAAGTACTTGGGAATAAACTTATTTATGAGCAGGGGGAGAAATAAATGCTTCAAAAACATCCATGAGAAGATGAAAACAAGAATTCAGCATTGGCAGGATGGTATGGTGAATCAAGCTGGTAGAAGTACACAAATTCAGGCAGTTATTAATTCTATGGCTCAATTCCAAATGGGATGCTTTATTCTTCCTCAACAGACAATAAATCAGCTTGAAGCCTCACAAAGAAAATACTAGTGGAATAAGAACAATGGAAGAGGTTATTACTTCATATCTTGGGGTGCAGTCTCAATACCCAAAAGATGGGGAGGCCTGGCACTACACCAAAACAGCCATTCTGTGGCGTTAATAAACGTTGCACATAACTTGTGCAACGGAAATAAACGTTGGTAAAACGACATTGCGCATTTTTGTCAACGTAGTTGCAAACCGTTGCAGTTATTATTATTTGTGCAACGTATAGTTCAATTTTTGCAACGGTTATTTTATGGATTAACACTTTTGTGGGTCCCGTTCTTATTTTCTGTCAACGTTTTATTAATTTGGTTGCAGTTATATACGTTGCTCATTTCAGGTGATTGTGCAATGGATAATTTTTCCACCTTTATATAAGTTGCAAAATAATTTTCAGTTCAAAAATAAATTACCGCCGGCACAAATTCCGGCAGATTTCTGCTCCTGAATTACAATCGATCAAGAACAATTATTGATCATCACAATCCAATCCATCAAGAACGATTCATACATCATCAGAGTAGCTAGATAGATGAACCATAAACCCATACAATCCATGGTACGTGCTTACCATAATCTCTTAATCTCCTTTGCAATTGTAGGGAACTTTATGCTTGCAGTAGCTTGGGCAGTGGTGATATACGTCCACCTGTATCATCAAAACAAAACTCATGAGCTACAAATCAGAAGTAGCTAGTGCTTACTTATTCAATATCAAACAGAAAGAACAATTACACTCCAATTGCCATCCAGACAAACTGAAATGCAAAGATGGTTGAGCATTTGATATTACCTGTCGGAGCAACAGGTGGGGTCTCGACCAAATCAGGTGCTAGAATCGGAATGTTCTCTTGGCCCCCACGCATAACTTTGCAGACCAACCTATGAAACAACAAACCTCATATTAGTTACAAATCTATCACTGTGTAAGTCTAAACTAAAATTACTATATATGCGCATTTAGGAGCTTATGTTCATAACTTATAGAGAATAATATCAGTAAACGATCGTAAGTACATAGTCATGGTTAGAAACTAAAATTACACAACTGAATTTGAATGTTGGTAATTAAGACAAAGATACATGTACAGAACAATGTCAGTAAACAATCCCAAGTAAAATTACACAACTGAATTTGGATGCTGATATGTTAAGACAAAGACATATACCTGGTTGGCAGTCAGTATTGGCTGCCCTTCAAGGCGCTTGAGACGGTACTTGAAGATTGTATATACAGAAACACCTTTTTCAGCCCAAGATCCAACAACCTGAAAAAATACAACCACCAAACTCATTTATAATACATTTATCCATTGCACAATGAACTTTGTAACGGATATGCACCATATGAAAGCGAAATTTGTAATTATTCACATTGTAAAGACCATCGTGTGTAGACCTTTACACGGATGACTCTTACTGGAACTTTCTGATCTATATTGTTCTGCAAGGTAAAAAAGAGAATTACAATAGCAATATGTTTAGTTCCCATTATAGTCATGTATCTAAGATGAAATTCAGATAGTTTAAAAGAAGATTATCACAAACCTTGAGAGTCAAGTTGCCACGTTTCATTACTTGGTCAGCTATTTGAGATTTGTTTAGTTCCCATTATAACATCATCAGAATTATCTAGATCATCTTCATACTGTCCAGACAACATAATTGAAACTCCGATGGGGAAGGTCCAGTTCTTATATTCAGCCTGTAGCAGTTGAAAAAACGCAAAACTTGATAAAATTGCTAGCATCACATAGTTATTATGATTATACCACAGATACGGAGAGTGAGTAAAATCCCTGAAGTGATTGGCGAAGAACAATTTTATTCAGTGTCCCTGAGTCTAAACTACAGCTTAAGGAAGGTAAGCCATCAGCATATAAGAATGGTAATTAACATTGGGTACTCATAGATTATGCAAACTTAGGTAATTAACATTGGGTACTCAGCTTAAATATGGATTCATCCGCTTTCAAGAGAAGACACTAATGATCCCGTATACACTTAGTCAACAGCCAGGCCATGTTCAAATTGCAGTTGTGGATCTGCCTTTCCAGCAGCTATCATCAGTTCCATTAATGGGGTGGCACCTAATCTGCATTTAGCAAATTAGCTCAAACAGTCAGACAACCTGAAACATGCATATGCAGAAATAAAGCAGTAACACATTACATGCATGGCTCCACATACCAGATTAATAGAAAACTTCGATACACCCAAGCATGTCATATTTTACAAAAATGCAACCACATGAAATGGTGAAAGACGAAAGAAATCTAACCAGAAACTTTTCTTAATTGAAGGTTTTGGAAACCTCAAAAGTGCACAGGTTGTTATATTAGCATCATACAAAGGTGTGCCATTTGAGTAACTTTGTCTTATATTCAAAATTTGATGGAATACATCTAACAAAGCAAATTCCGCAAGCGCCCCATAAAATTAGAAAAGAAGGCGTCACCCGAACTTGGAAATTGGAATCCACCTGATGATGGTTTAGATAGTGCGAAGAGACATCTGATTATTGGCCTACTTAACCATCACTAAAACATACCCTGATCTAAGAATATTCAGCCTATAGACTAATTATATTCACACATCCTAATACACATTTTAGAACCACGCAGGGTCCAGACTGTACATAAATGGTAATGATGTGTTGTCAGTTATTACTGTGTTTTCAAAATAGTAGAGCTAAGATCTGAATGTTGCTTTATGACAACTTAATAGAGTTCAAGTTTAATTTGCGCATATGTACCAATCAGGAGTGTCCTAAACGTGTGATATCATATGCCCAAGCTCACTTACAATAAATTAATAATTCACTTAGAATTCCAAGACCAAGCTCAATTTTCCCTGAGCCCGGACGATCTAGTGTGACTTGTCCAGGCAATGTGAAAATTGACAAAACAACTCCAATTGTTCCAACCAATTCAGAAGCATTTTTTGCTTCAGCAGCAACATAAGCAAGAGCGTAAATAAGACTGCATTTTTCACACGATAACAAGTCCACTAATGAAAAATATGTTACACCCATGCATTTTCGAGAGTGCTACAGTGAACTTGCTTTGACACTAAAAATGAAATGATACGTGTAAATTAATTTTAAACAGAGACTGTCTACCTTGCACCCACTAGCAACTTACAATAATGAGTAAGTTCAATATGTTTTGACACTGTCAATCCGAGACTGTGTGCCTTGCACCCCCGTTGATCGGATATGCTGGCCAGTATCACTGGATGCACGGATAACTTGTCCAGGTGACCACGGCAAGCTTCGCTGATTCCGGTAATGAACATGGAGGTCCACGACACCCATAATCTCTAATAACTGAAGAAGAAATGCAAGAACTATTCCAGCACATCAATAAATAGTTACATCACCAGAAGAACTATTGGAGAAGAAAATGTCATCTCTAAACTAAAAACTAATTGTTTCTGACAAGTTTCATTCAGCTGAGCCCAGCAACTCACGAAACCAGCTGCAAACAGCTCGCGATCAATTGTCAGGACCAAAAGTAGATACACAAATAACAAAACAAATTTTAAACAAAATTCAGGTACCACCTGTGATTGCGCAAGCCTTGCACAAGTTCGAAAAGCTGGGGATATGGATTCTTTGAGAAGCTCAATACTAAAATGTCTCATCCAATATGCCCAATCTTTCTTAATACTCCTATGAGAAGCTGTACCAGCTGTTTTTAATCGACCATCATTGACCTGTAAGGAAAAGAGTTAAGTTATGATAGAAGAAGATGATTCAAGCTCAAATTGTGACTGGAAGGGTAAGAATACCATATAGCATCCAAACTGACATAGGGACTTGTTACCCGAGATGCTTCAACAATGTACGCCTTGAGAGCATCATCCCATAGATGCAGTATTTCATACCTATAGCAAATCCCACAGAACCAGATGATAAGAGTGTCTCCATGAATCACACAATGAGTGCTAAAAACCAGAGATATAGTAAATAAACTATAGTTAAGCCAACAAACCTCTCTCTGCGATGAACAAATTTGGCGCACAATACGTCAAAACCTAAGTAAGCGGAAACAAAAGTAAGAGTTGAACCTTTAGATACGATACAAAAGAAATAGAAAAGCATAGAACCATCTAGAGTGTGATTACCCGACCTATCATCAATTCCCTGGTTTTAGATTGTATTCTAAAACCCTGCATCAAAACACACAAACCATACATTAGAATTTGTTACTCCACACCAACATAGACAACAATGATAACTATAAAGGATTACCCACACTATCTTCTTCATCCAATATAGCAAAATCTCAAACCTTCAAAGAAATGATTCTTCACAAATCAAATCTAAAAAAACTTCAACAGAACAATTCATAAACCTGAAATGAAGATTTACCCATGCTTTGAACTTACAAATAACACAAAAAAAGAAATGCACAATCAAAATCTGTACCAAAAAATATTGCTACCAATATAAAACCACTAATTTTATGAGATATTACAGAATTGGGTCAAAATCAACCAACATCATCAAAAATTGAAAAAAAAAAATTAAGCTTTATACCTGATGGAATCAATCAACTGTTCGTTAGTAGAAGCACAATAACCTATCGGATCGATGGTTTACTTTCGATATCAGGAACAAAATAAATTTTCTAGGGTTCCAAAAAAAATCGATAGATCTAGAATTCTGGTAAATGGGCTTTGATTAGGATGTCAAGGTTTTAAAGAAAAGGTTTTAATTTATGGTTTTCCAGCTGAAATCAACTATGATTTTTTCATAGTTATTATCAATTCAAAAAGAGAGGTTTTGAAAGAGAGATAATGAGAGAAAAAGAAAAGAGCGAAATAAAGCTTAGAAGATCTCGATTGGGATAAAATGATGAAGAGATAAAGCTTTTGATTTCAGGAGTTTTACCAAAAACCTAGCAGATTTCTATCTTCTTCTCTGTTAGAAAAGAGGGTGTGAAAACCGAGGTATGATAGATAAGCTTTTCTCGAGAAAAATAAATATTAAAACCAAATTAGAAAATTAAAACTAAAATATATACCTATATTACCGAAATGCCATTATGTGTACAACGTTTTTTAGTGTTCATAAATAGGGCTGGCAATGGATAACCGATATCCGGGATCCGGTTCTGATTATTCGAAATTCTATAGGATTTTATTCGTTATATCGGATACCGGATATCCGATAACTTGTCGGATATTTCCCCTTAACCTATCGGAATCAGATCGGACTCTACCCATTAGGTTAATATCCGATATCCGATAGTGTAGGGGCGTACATGTAATTTTCCCATACTCAGTCTACTAGTCGAGGAGGAGTCGAGAAGACAGAACTCATTTCCCTTTTAATTTTTTCTTCTCTTCTCAGTTCTCACTTCTCAGTCTCGCTCCCAATAATTTTTCCCTCTCCAATAATTAATCACTCAATCAGGTATTGGTACGCTCCCATCTCTATGTCACTAGTGAAAAATGGATTTTTAACCACTTCCTCGGTTTTACAGAAACTACTGTTGTTGGGCTGTAGTTATGTACGGTGCCGTGACTCCCAGTAGTTTTTCTAGGAAAAAAAATGGAAAACTTAAACATGTTTGTCACACAGTTGTTCTTTAGAGGGGTATTTTTGTAAAAATTCTGAGATTCAAGAACTACTGTGAGGGCCGGATTATTATGTGGAAAGAGAAAAAGTAATCAAACCTTATCTCTGTTATCTCATCTGCATCTATCCTCTTCCATCACTTATCTCTGTCTGTTTCGCTTCATTTTTTTCTGTATCAAAACTTTAGTATTAGGTTTTGCGTCCTCTTCGTCTCTATCATAACAACATTAGATCTTGAGGATTTATTCTGAATCGATGAAAAAGAGGTGATGATGCTTATCAACACCAACTGAAAACCAAGATTCATCTAAGCAAACTGAATTGAAAGGTAAGTATCATCTTTATTTATCGTTTCAGTTCAATCGATTAACTTATCCATCTCCAAATTGAAATTTCAGAAGAAAAAGAAATCGATCTCACTAAACCTAAAAGCTTGATTACATCTCAGTTCTCTTTTCTGATTCGTTATCAGTTTGTGCATTTTTTTCATACTTTTAATCCATTGGTTTCTTTTTCTTAGTTTTGTTTTATTGATGGTGTGTATTCTCTTTGTATTCAGGCACTGAAGAAGTAGAAAACTCCACCACCATCTTCAAATCCAACTAAAACTAATGGAGGTAAACAAAAGAAGAATATCAATTCATGATTAAATTTATAATTGGTTCATCTTTTATGTTGGATTTAGGTCTTTTACTGTACTTTTTATTGATTTTGTTTTTGTTTTGTGTGATTTCTACATAAGTGGAGCTAATGAAAGCAAAATGAGAAGGTTAACAACATGCTCATGTTTGATAAAGATAGGATTTAATCTGTGGTTTTGCTTTGTAAGATCATTACTTCAGCTAGTTTATGAAATATTATGCATATTATACCATTTGAAAAATATGGGTTTTCTTATGTTTCTAAATTAGGATCCTTGTGCTGGGAATTTGTGTTGTTACATCTTCGATTAAAATGGTTTATGTGGTGCATCAGTTATCGCAATCCTTAGTTCACCGCTTTCCAATTTTTTCGTTGTTGACATATTCACCACTGTGAGTCTCGTATCAAATCAAAAAAAAGTATATAGTTTGCTTTTGATGCATTTTTTGTTATAGTTTTGAAAATTTGTGTAATGGGATTCTTGATACAGGACATCAATATGATAAAGTGTGCATTAGCATTAATGAGTCATTTAAATTGGCAAAAACGCCTTGCTTTTGATCATTTCATGCGTAAGCAAAGCCTTTACAATCCTATTTCAGTTTGCTAGCTTGATTTTTGGGTGTATAATATTAGGAATTCTTTATATGTAGTTTCTTTATAATTTCTTATTAGGATGGACGTTAATTGCATCTGTGTTTGTCATCACAATGCTAAAATCTCATTTTGAGGAACTGTAGATGCTTTTAAAGCTTTTATTATTATTATGTTGTTTGTCTGGTGTAGATGGGTTAGCAGGTGCTTTCTGCATGACTAAATGATGGTCAAAATATAAATCTTGCTCTAAATTACAGTATGCAGGGGTTTTAAAAGCGCACGCTTCGTGCAGTAGGACTGAAGCTTTCTTGGCATATTTCTCTGTTATGTTTGAAGTTTGCATCCTATTCACCAGAGGGGTGGTGGCAGTGTGGTGCATATACTGTATACTGCTCATTTGAGGGAGATGCCTCTCTTGATGTGCTGCAGGTGGTCCATTAGCCTGATAAAGCAATTAACTATTTGACATCATCCCTGTTGGAACTAGAGAAGAACACCTCACCCTGTTGTCCTGTTATCCAAATATCAGTTGGCCCCGTTGTGTACATAGATGGAGTAGATGCTGGTAATCACGTGGGAGCACTCAATTTCTTTAGATTTATAGTTTTGAAGAGGTTTCATGTCATAATTTAGTCATTTCTGATGTATTATGTACTTTTTTAAAAAAAAGTCAGGACATGGTGGAAGTAATGGCGTCCATGGATACATGTATTCCCTTGATGCTGCAGTCAATGACTTGGTATGTTTCACATGAACGCTGAAAATAAACGAGAATTTTATCTTGCTCCTTGTGATTCATTTAAACAAAAATTGCTTGAAAATGTAATAATTGATTTGTGTTTTTTGTTGTCTGTTAAATAACAGAAAGCCTTCATTAAGAAGATGTTAGCAGAAAATTGTTTTTTTGTATAGAAATCATGGGATCTGTGACAAAAATCCTTCCGTTGTTGTGCATAGACCAATTACAAGAAAGATTGCTACTCAAATTTCTAACCAAAACCAACCTTGTCAAGTGGTAATACGTTTCTCTTACAACCAAAATGTTGCCCAGTAATCTCTTTGTTTAGATGTGATATACGAAATAGATTGGTTTTCCTTAGGTTTATTCAAATGTTTGCAGGAAACTAAGAAGCCAGTACAGAATTCATCATCGATTATGATTGAAAAAGTATCAAATAAGGTCATTATAGATGTAGATGAATATAGAGCAGATAGTTCCTTCTCCGATCCAGTGTTTGTGAAGCACACTGAAGCAATTCTTGATGAAGTCGAAATCTTTGAGGATATTTACTTAATGGTATGATGACTTTGTGTTTTGTGTTAAGGGTTTGTTCCTTATTTTCTTGTAGTGGAAACAGTGTTAACAGTTCTATAATGTAATGTTGTAGGAAGAGGAAGTTGAGATGGAGGATATTGTTGAAGAACTCATTCTGGATATTGATAGTTGCGACTCAGTTTTAGATTATATCGATGATATATATGCTCACTACAAGAAAACTGAGGTTAGTCTCACTGTTTTCAACTCTTACTTGTTTCAATTTTGGTGTAGCATTGTCTGATTTTCCTACTCCATTTAATCAAAGTGCACATACTCCATTTACTCAAAGTACACATTTGAGAATCAAGTGCTAGTCTTACTTGCTTTAGTGACATTCTTAAATCTGAATACCTTCAAATGCTTTGCCTAACTGTTATAATTGAGAGTGTACTTTACCTTTACTTTCTTTATTGTTGAAATCCCCAAAACTTCAAAAGTAAGAATGCAAAAGTAAGATAGGGTAGACTTGTAAAGCCTGAGGTAACTTGACTGAACCTTGCATGTTTTGCAGAATTCTAGCTGTGTATCTCCCAACTATATGGTTCAGCAATCCGACATCAATGAGAAGATGAGGGTCATCCTAGTGGATTGGTTAATCGAGGTATACGAAATTTTGACATGATTTTCTATCTCCTAGAAAGGGTAAACAAAACATATGCTAAGCATCCTTCTTGGTTTGAATCTTGACAGGTGCATTATAAATTTGAGCTCATGGATGAGACATTATTCCTTATGGTTAACATTATAGACAGATTCTTAGCCCACCAAACTGTGGAACGAAAGAAACTTCAGTTGGTCGGAATTACAGCCATGCTTTTAGCATGCAAGTATGAGGAAGTTTCAGTACCGGTTGTAGATGATCTTACTCTAATTTCTGACAAGGCTTATACAAGGAAGCAAGTTCTTGCTATGGTAAATGTTTCACTTCCAAGGCATATATCTTTTATCAAGTGTGTTTAGTTTTTCCCGGTTTCGACATTGTGATTCTAACACTGCAGAAACATGTTTAGCATCCTTAGTTTTACCCAGTTTTGACATTGTGATTCCAACACTGCATAAACATGTTTGCAAGAGAAATCGATAATAAATACATTGCAATTCAATATGTCAGTTCCAACTTCATATATATTTATGAAAAGATTCCTTAAAACGGCTCAGTATGATAAGAAGGTTTGTATAATTAGTCTTCCATCAGATTAAACTGTTGATCCATAGTATTTTATAACTTTTTATAGCTTGGATACTAACATATTTTCTGCATTTTTAACCAGCTTGAGCTTCTCTCCTTTTTCTTGATCGAGCTATCCTTGGTTGATCAGGACATGCTTAGGTTACCACCATCTCTGTTAGCTGCTGCAGCCATCTACACTGCTTAGTTTACTCTTAACAGGACTAGAGATTGGAGTAAGACCACAGAGTGGCATTCATATTACTCAGAAGATCAATAACAGTAAGTGATAACTTCTTCCTGAACACACCGAATTCCTTGTTTTTGCTTTGGACATTCGACAGGTTGTGCCATTGTTATGAAAGTACACATTTAGTCGACATTTATGATTGTTTTTTTTTACGAGAAGATAGTTAAATGTTCTTAATTTTAATATATTGGGGTTTATCTCATGGTAGACATCGTCCAGATATCAGATTCGTATTTTTTCTCCTAATTGAGAAACCATTTGTACTCCCCACTAAATATATACATTTTTTTTTATCAAAGGATGGTTGCAGGTGGTTCTGGACTCGGAACAGTGATGGAGTGGAACACAAAGACTCCCTTGTAGTGGGATTGGGAGAATTTAGTCATGTTCAGTGGGAAAGTAAATGAAATTCCTAAGGCTTCGCAGCAACCTACTGACTGGGGTGTTGAAGGAGACGGCGGGGGGAATTGATAATGGGTCTTTCTGTTCTCCGCCTGGTGGTGGGAGAGATGGTGCTAGTGGTGGTGGTCATTCTGGGTCTGATTTGGGAAATAGGTCTTCGTCTAAAAGTTCTATATCAGCATCTATTGATTCTTCAGGGAAAGTAGGAAGTAGTAAATCCAAGTTTAACTTTGACACAGTTGAAGATTTGAGATAGTTGAAATTGTAAATTGAATTCACTATTCAATAAATTCACTATTCCATACAAAATGAGTTTAAAGTCGCTATTATATTCAGTTTCGAAGTCATTATTAATTAATTCCCGTTTTTAGTTTTTGATTCAGTTGAATCAGCTTTGGATTCAGTTGAATCAATATCAAGTTTTTTTTATGAAATATCATTAAAAAAAACTATTGTTTCTGTCAGTTTTTGTCGATCTACTGTTAAAGAAAGTAGTTTTTTTAAAGAATTCAACTTTTGCCAGACACAGTCGTTTTGGAAAAAACCACTTCTAGAATGCAGCTGATGGACACAGTCGTTTTTAGTGATATTACTTCATGTCCTGACAGTAGTTTAACTTTCATTTTCCACTAGTGTGTTGTAATTATTTCTCTTTTAATTTGTTCGATTTCTATGTTCGATTCTTATGAAATTAGGGTTTTTCTGTTGCAATAAAAAACTAGGGTTTCTGTATGGATGAAAGATTTGAGATGGGTTTAAACTTAATTAGAACATGTGGTCGAAGAATAACTTAATATTGATAGTTAGGGTTTGATAAAGTGCGATCTCAGCTTGATCTAAATCCTTCCATCTTGTAGGGTTTTCAGTTTCATGGTTTTCATGGTTTTATCATTGTCTTGGACTCTTGTTCATGAAATCTGGGCTAATCTCTTGTTGTTAATGTTTATTGCAGGCTCCCAAGAAAGGTTTTCGGAAACTCCATTAGCAACAAAGAACTCCCCTGTATCTCTAGGAACCTGCACTGCTTCACGACTGCATACATCTGCTTTAGTTTCAGGTCTGCATCCAGTGATTGAATTTGATTATGTTTTAGGGGTATTTTGATTTATGGGTCTGTTTGATTTCTTGTTATTAAGGGGTTTATGTAGAAAATTCATTAAGAACTCCATTAGTTTTGATTATTGAAAGTGAGCCTAGAAGCATGATAAGTAGATGGTGGATACACCAATTTGAAATTGGATCTTTTGATTTTCACAAAGTATTTTTGCTTCTTAGTTCTTGGAATAGGATATATGATCATGTGTGTGCTGATGAAAAATGAAAATTTGTGTGTTCTTAGAATGTCTTAAAGTGAAAGAGCATCCAATAGAGTTGGAACTTCAAGCAGTCAACCCAACTCCGAGCAACCAGAACAAGAAGATCAAAGTGTTGTTTCAACAATTGCTTCAACAACACCTTCTTCGGGTAATAAGAGATCATTAGTAGAAGCAGCAGATGAAAATCATCCACTTGTTATTGCTTTAAGGAAGAAATTGCGCACAACAAGGTCACCGTCATGGGATGAATTCACAAGGAAAATCATTGTAGAGCCTGATAAGGATAATCCGGGTAAGGAAGTGGATGTCCTTTATGGTGAATGTCATCATTGTCATAAGTTGGTACCTGCTTGTAGTGAACAAGGAACTACCTGCTTGGCTCAACATCTAAAAACCTGCCCCGAGAAGCCTGAAAACAAGCCAAGCCAAATGAAGATTACCACTGCAGTTAAAAAAGCATGTACTAACCAAGTTAAATTACTTAATTACAAGTATGATCCTATAGTTACTAGGAACTTCCTTGCTAAAATGATTGCCAAACATGATTATCCACTTAACATGGTTGAGCATTTCTATTTTAGAGAGTTTGTTAAGTCTTGAACCCTGCTGCGAGAATGCCATGTAGGAATACAAGTAAAGCTGATGTGTTGAGGTGTTATGCTGAAATGAAAGATGAATTGCAATTACAATTAGAGAATTTGACTTCCAAATGCAGTCTCACAACTGATATGTAGACTTCCAAACACACTAAAGATGGTTATTGTTGTGTTACATGCCATTTTATATATGATGAGTGGAATTTGATTGCCAAGACCTTAGCTTACATTGTAGTGCCATCACCGCATACAGGAGATGTTCTCTCAGATTTTATCAAAACTTGCACATTGGAATGGAACATTGATAGGAAATTTTTTGCTTTGACTGCTGATAATGCTCCAGCTAATGGGGTTATGATGAGAAATCTTATTAAGTGGATAGATGGTAATAATTGTTTGTTGCTTCAAGGAAAATTGTTTCACATGAGGTGTAGCAACCACATACTGCATTTGATTGTATTGTATGGCATGAAAGTAGTTGCTGAGTTTATAGAGGGTATTAGAGATTGCGTTAAGTATGCAGAGGGTTCACAAGCTAGAAAAGAGAAGTTTGAAACAGCATTGACACAATGTAGATTGTATGGAGAAGTTAGTTTACATGTGGACACAAGGTGGAACTCCACTTTTACGATGCTTAAGAATGCAATCAAACTGCGAGAAGGTTTTGAAAGACTTAGTGAGTTCGATTCTGACTTTGGTATTCTTCCATCAAGTGAGAAGTGGGAACAAGGAATAGAAATTTGTAATTGTTCGGAAGATTTTAATGATATTTCAACTGAGTTTGCAAGGATTAAGTATCCAACTGCAAATCTTTATTATAATGGGGTATATAAAATTAACCAAAGCATCAAAAGTTGGGAAGATAGTACTTTTGGGTATGTCAGAGAAATGGGGTTGAAAATGAAACAAAAGTTTAATGCATACTGGAGTGAATGTAATTTGATTATGAGCATTGGAGTGGTTCTAGATCCAAGGTACAAGGCAAGATGGGTAAGGTTCATGTATAAGATAATTTTTGGGGATAATGAACTTGCAGCAGTTGAGTATGAGAAATTCAGAACAGACTTGACCAAAATCTTCAAGGCATATGAATCTCAAAACAACACTTCAGCTCATGCTTTCTTTAGCAACTTTGTCTCTCGCAAGGATGTAAGAGGCCCAGGTACAAGTAAGTTAAGTAACCCAGATTATGCTACTTTTTTGTTGGAAAATGATGAATATGATGTTCAAAAATTTGAGTTAGAGACATACTTAGAAGAACCAATTCTTCCAACTGTCTCACTCCAAGATGAATACAATTTTGATATATTGAGTTGGTGGACGCTAAGTGCCGCTAAGTACCCAATTCTATCAAAGATAGCAAGGGATGTGTTGGTTGTTCCGGTGACCAGTGTAGCATCAGAGTCCATGTTCAACGATGGTGGAAGGGTTCTAACTATACACAGAACTTCATTAAGTCCAGAACTAGTCCAAGCATTGTTATGCTTAAGTGATTGGCTGCCAGACTTCTTTGATGCAGGTAAATCTTCTTTACCTTTGCTTATTTCTTTTCCTTTTCTTAGTTCTTTGTTAAAAATTGAGACTAGATATCGATTTTTGGAGTGAAAGCCTATGCATTTTGCTTGTTTACAGTCTTCATAGTAGTGGTATATCAGGTGATTCAGTTCCTTGTTGTAGTGAGAATGACCTTAAGGTTCCCATGACTTGGGATTTGCTGTTGCAGAACCCTAAATGTGAAAGCTTGAAAATCTGAACCCCCTAGAATTGACCCTTGGGTAGATTTGAAAGGCATATGCAGTTCATTTTTAACTGGCTAGACCAGATTTTCGGGGTAACAAGCGTTTTACCAGGACCTGCAGTTGCATTTGTCTTATGTGAAACATTGAAAGACATTTTGTAGCAATGTTTGCTCTCATCTGCAACTTTATTATTAAATTTTTGCTCACCTTGTGTTGCATTGTTGCTTATAATGGTTAAGGCTTTGAGAAATGTTGGATGTGAGAATTTGCTTATCAAGTGATTCTTTGTGATTTGTCAATGCAGAAATGGAAATCGTGGACTGAAGTGAAGTTGATGCAATGATACAACATGCTAGGCATCCAATCTAAATCACACTAAGTTACACTACTCACTAGCGTGTTGACATTGTTAGCCTCTGTGACTGTTAGACATTGTTTTTTTTTTTTCTTTCTTGGCTTTGTTGTAGCCTGTTGTGTACTTTATTTTGCATTGACTTGACTGGGAGTAGACTCTTTAACTCTAAACATTGTGCTTGTGTGGGTTTGTACTTCTCACTGAACATTTTGAACTTAAAAAGACAAAGAGTCTGTTTTTCTCAAGCATTTAGTTTTTTCCTAGTTATCGGATTTTAACGGATAAAAATACGATATCCGATAGCTTAACCTTAACCTTATCGAATTGGATTTTTTGATATCCGGATGTTATCGGATATAGGATATCCGATCATCCTTAACCTTAACCTTATCGGAACTTCAAATATCCGCCGGATATCTATCCATTGCCAGCCCTATTCAGAAACGTTGCTCCATTATTTTATTTTTAATAAATAAAAATTATCTATTTGTGCAACGTATTTATCGATTTGCAACGTATATAGACGTTTCAAAATATGCAACGACTATATCCGTTGCACACCTCCGAAATTTAAGCGTTGCTAAAACCAGGATATGGCGTAGTATGGGGTTTAAAAATCTGAAGATCTTCAATGAAGCTATGGTAACAAAACTGGCATGAAGACTAATCAATGAGAAGGATAAAAATGGGCTGCTATTCTAGAAGCAAACTACTTCAGAAATGAGAACATTCTTCATGAGGACATATCTAATAAAGGAACTGCTATTTGGAAAAGCATCAGTAAAGGTATTGAATGGGTCAAAAAGTTTCATACTTGGTTAATTGGAGATGGGAAGTCAGTTTATGCCTTCAGAGACAATTGGATCAATGGCCTCACTGCTCAACAAATACAAGAAAATTTTAGTCAAAATGAAGACATTCCATACCACATGAAAGTTGCTGACTTCATAGACTTGAATACCAGAAATTGGAATGTAGGTCTCCTTCAAAGAATTCTTCACGCAAGACCTAGTTGACAAAATCCTAAATATTATACCTCTTACTCAACATGAAGACAAAATACAATAGTCCTTAACCACCAATGGTATGTTCTCTGTGTATTCCACCTATAAAGCCATCCTTTGCAACAACAATCAAAGTCTCAGAAACAAGGAAGAAGAAGCTAAATTTTGGCTAGGATTATGGCATCTCCAAATTCCTCACAAATGTCAGCTGTTTCTGTGGAAAATTTCTCAAAACATCCTCCTAGTCAACCAAAGGATTAACAGATACAATTAAGATCATGATAGCATCTGCATAAGATGTCAAGAAGAAGAGGAGAATAATACTCACATGCTAATTCACTGCAACTATGCCAGAAGTATTTGGAATGCTATCTTCCCAGATATGGCTCAAGACTTTAGTTATTGAAGATGTTCAGCAGTGGATAAAAACTTGGGACAACAAAGACTCAAGAATAAATTTTGGGAGACATGGAAATGTGAACCTCATTGTTATCACAATGTGGTTTATATGGAAATCCAGATGTGAGCTAGTCTTTGAAGGAAAAAACTGCTCCATTAACAGTTTGAAAGCCAGAGTTTAGTCTTTCTGCAATGAGAACAAAATCCAGACTAATAATCACTTGATTCATCTGCAGGTCTTAAGTCCTAGAAACAATACTAGGGATATTAGAAGAGATACCATGAATAGATGGTCGATCTCCTCTCCTAAGGGGAAGACTAAAAATTAATATAGATGCTTCTGTTTTGACTGGTAATCATTATGTTGGAATTGCTCTAATAAATAGGGATTTTACAAGTCAACTGGTGGAGACATGGACATTGGCAGAGAGGGTGAGGGATGTAACCCACGTTGAAGCTGTTGCAGCGCTTAAATCTCTTCAATGGATCATTCAACTCCAAATCCAGAATGTCATTGTGGAATGTGATAAAAAGAAAGTCATGGACAACATCAATGGCTTGTGTAATATCTCACCCTGGGAAGATGGTAATCTTATTAAAGAGTGTCAGCATCTAGTTAGTTGTTTAGGTAATGTTGTGGTTTGTTTTAGAAATAGTAAGTGTAATCAAGTGGATGATCTTCTAGCTAGGTTTGCTAGGACAAACAATTGTAGTAGGAAATGGAGTATGAACCTCCCTAAGTCTGTTAGAGTCCAGCTTGAAGCTGAAAAAGTTGTTATGTAACTCTCTTGCCGTTTCTATCTTTTAATGATTATCTGAGTGTTTTTCTTTCAATTTTTCTTTTTAAGAAACTCTAAATCCAACCTACCATATTTGCTGAGTTTGAATCAACACACAAATTGACACCACGAAGATCAGCTATCCTGATTCTATTCCATCTCTGAGTCTCAGACTCGTGATCTTCATCTCCATCATCAATTCTCACTGAAACCCTAATCTCACCCATAGAGGAAACACTTTCTTCTTCTCCCTGAGATCAATCAACTACAACTCTATCGTCTTCTCCCTGAGTTCAATCACTGAAATCGTTCACTTTAAATTACTCCTAATATTCATTCTCAGTTAGCAATCTCTGAGGCAGGCATTTTTTTGTTCTGTTTACCGGCTATAAGAATCATAAGATTAGGAATCTGTGATAAGTAGAGGTGTAAAACATGTCGGCCCGTTACATGAAGTCGCGTGCTTCACGTGCCATGTGTCATGCTGTGTTGTGCCAACGATTTAAACGTGATGTGCCATGTTGTGCTTTATTAGTCAAAATCTAGGCACGGCACAGCCCACGGGCACAACACACGAATAAATGTGTTTTGTTGTGCCGTGCTGGCACACGAGCTATAAACAATTTGAAATCACTTAATGTATACATTAAGTCGGACATTATCACGAGAATTTAAATAGACAAATATCATTTGAAATTATTTCAAGTAAAATTAACAAGTTTATTCAATAAAAGGAAATAGCCCATCAAATATGAAATTGGATCATTGTCATGTAAATTAATGTTCTAGTCAAATATAGGTAACGACATTATAACAACGATATTGAAATATATTTTCCAAATATTAAGGTATCATATGTGTTGTTATAAAAATAAGTCAACATAAAATGTCAAAAATTAGTTAGAATAGTGACTCTTTTGTGAAATATACACAAAATGTGATGTATTATGCCTTGTTATATGGTGTACCTGTGCATACTATGACATGCTTTCTTAACGTGCTGGGCTGGGTCGCATGCTTATCCGTGCCGCGTGCTGTGCTACTGTGCTGATTAGGCTAATCCAGCACAGCCCACGAAACTAACGTGCTGGGCCGTGCTGGGATAAATCACGTGCTGGGCTGGGCTAAGATTTTAGCGTGCTGTGCTCGTGCTGGCACAACCCAATTTACACCTCTAATGATAAGTATAAAAGGGTATTCAAGGGCAAACATATAAAATGCGAAACATTTTATTCACCAAGTCAACTAAAAGACCAAACATGTGGGTCTTAACGGTTAAGTTAACGGTAGTGGCATTTAATAAATTTCGAAAAAAACGGTGACACTGTATCAAACCGGAAAATCAAATTAAGTGTGCCATTTTCTTAAAATTCCCGAAATCTTAATCTGATCGGGTACCAAAAACTGACATGGTCGTTTTTTTCGAGTGACTAAGGTGCAATTCAATTATCATGGATCTTCACTGGTTAAGATACCCAACGCGTGCACACACTCTTGAACCTGATAATATGATTTTCATTTACATATGTTGGTTGTGGCGGTGATGGTCAAATTCAAGGTTTGGCTCTAGTTCTCGTCATCGTTTAGTAACTAATGAGATAAAATGAAGTTGTTACCCTAGAAAATCTGGAGAAAGAAAATGAATTTAAGTTCTACGGACTCTGTCATAGAGAATCATACATAGAAAATTTGGCCGACATTCAACAGACTCTCATGAGGTACATGGAATATTACACTATTCTCTCTGCATACCCTCTTTAGGAAAGCATAAACATAATCAATCGATATCTTCTTGATAAATTTTGATTCTCTTCTTGCTCTTACTACCGTATTCCCAAGTATATGAACTACGCCTGCATCCCTACAGCTTTTTAGGTACTCCATCTCATCCAACTCCGTCTGATGACTTGTTTGCCCTGCTGAACTGAAGAAGTTGTTTGGGGATCTTGGTGCAGAAGATTTTGCGGGTAAAATTCCGCCGTCCTCATCTGATGAAGTTACAGTACTGTCAACATTCAGAGATATTGTCATGTTTCTATTATGGGTTAACTGTGAATCCCCTGACCTGACTGTTTGCTGTCCATATGAACTGTACTCCTCTGAATCTGAACATCCTTCCATCATATATTCAAATCTAAGAAACAAGAAAAGGCTTTCAAAGAGCTTTTTCTCAAAATCATCGTCTTTCTTGTGGAGATCCTTATAACCATACCTGGCCACGCATCTGAACATGTGGAATTCTTTAGGTCCAATTCGTTTTACATGGAACCGTTCTTCTTGTGGTACAGTGTAGACGGGAAGATACTTCACGCAGACTAGAATCACAGCTGAGTGAATTGCAGGGAGATTTGTGATCAAATGAGAGAAGATGTGAGGAACTCCACTTGCTAATTCAGTATATACTAGTCCAATACCTGGGACTCGTACTAAACCAAGGTTCGGTCCCAAACCGAGTATCCAAGCCATTGATACTTTGCTATGCAACTCGACTTGGTAACGCTTTGCTCTTCCATAATGCCACACATACATGATGATAAAAAAGACTACAGCTATCACAAGAGGAACCCAACCACCTTGATCTACCTTTAAAAGTACTGCTGAGAAAAAAGTGCATTCCACGATTAATGATAAGACAGTGAAGACCACAACCAGAATCCAGTGACTCCGCCATTCCAGTAACATTATCGGTATCATAAGAAATGTCGTTACAAGCATAACGGTCACAACTGCTGTTCCTGTTGGTAGCCAAAACAAAAGATTAATCATATATATGCTAAACGGTGAAACCTCTGATTCCCACATGGAGGACGCCTCTTGATAAGCAGGAGACTGAATGGGAAAATGCATGGAAAAAAGGCAAAATATAAACTCACCATAAGCATTTCCGATCTGGCTTTGGTTTCTAAAACCTACAGTAACAGCAATGCACATAAGCATAAGAATCCAATTAATATCGGGTATATATATCTTCCCAAGTATTATCTTTGATGTATGAACGACTTTCACCCTTGGGAAACAACCAAGTGCAAGAGCCTGCTTGATTATTGAAAAGGCCGCAGATATAGTGGCCTGACTTGCAACAATAGCTGCTCCTGTTGCGATGATAAACACTGGCCAGTATATACTTTCTGAAAATTACAAATCAGATGTTTATCAGATAAGCACTTGACTTGCTTATGAATTTCAAAAGCAGGAGTTCAAGAGAGACCTGGTATAGAACGATAGAATGCATCAATCACGTGATCCTGATTTTTGACGATGTAAGCAGCCTGTCCTGTATAAGCCAATAAAAGGCAAGGGAACACGAGCATTGTGAAAGCTATTTGAACAGCGGATACAGGAAAATGGGCTATGTCTGCAAAAAGAGCTTCTGTCCCTGCAAGGATTATGTGGACTTTATCAGAATCCTACGGGTTTTAAACTGTAAAAAATATCCAAATATGTGAAGAATGGTTAAGGTTTCTTACCGGTGATGCTAAGCATGATTCCTCCAAGGGTTTTCCAACCTCCTCGTTTGAAGTATCTATAAATATAAATTGGAGAGAAAGCTCTTAGAACTGAGCTGTCGTATTTCCATATGTTATAAGCGCCAATGCCTCCAATTAAAAGAAACCAAAGAAGGACAATTGGAGCAAAGAGCCATCCAACTTTATCTGTTCCATAGTGTTGCATGCTGAACAAACCAACTAATATGATAGTCGAAACAACTAGCACTACATCTGCATATAGAAGAAAACCAAGACTATTACCCATCTAAATGAAGAAAACAGTGGATCAAACGGAATAGAAATTTTTCATCATAAAAATCATGTATAGTCTTTGTATCATGCTAGAAAGGTACCACCGCTCATTTTGGGGTGATCTACCTTGATCCCTCCAACAGCGGAAAGAACTGAAAAGTAATTGGGTAGAAGATATTTTAGTCAAATGTAAAGCTAAAAATGTATTACTAACTGGGCATGAAACCAAACAAATAAATATGTTATTTCTAAAATAGTTAAATTGCTAAAGCAAGAATGGGATTCAAACCTGATATGGCTGGAGTTAAGATCCCGTCTCCAACAACCATGCACGTCCCAACAAGGACAAGAATAAACAGTAAATTTTTCCTTAACGCTGCCGCTTCCAACCATCTCTTGGTCTTAGCCGCAAAAGATTTCTCACGGAATATATGACGACTGTACGTTGTTAACTGCTCATCTGCCGGGTGATGGTTCGGAATCGTATTCACTTTTGCATGTCGACATAGTATTGAATAAAGAGCCAACGTTCCACCTGCAACATAGTTAGATATATAACCATATTCGCGTAATCTTTCAAAGTACACTCTTTCAGAACACAACATCCAGAAGGCTGGATGATATATGATGATATTTACCTTGACCATTGTCGTTCGCCCTTAACACAAGAAAGACATACTTGATGAGTGGAATAAGAGTAAGAGAATATATAATCAATGATAATGCTCCAACAACATCCTCTGGATCCTTGATTCCTTCAGGAAATGTATTGTAGAAGACATACAAAGGAGATGTACCCAAATCTCCATAGACAACTCCAAGACTCTGGAATGCTAATCTCAATACTAATAGCGATGAAAATTTCTGCACAAACATACTAAAAATACTAAGCCCAAGATTTAGACGCCTAAATTCTCTCAGTCTACAACTAATCTGCATCATAATTTACTGATCAACAGAAAAAGATCCTACAACTTGAACTAAAATGGATCAATCAAAATTTGGTGTAATTAGACAAGTTATTGTATTCAATGTCCACAAATAATTAAATAGAAATCTACAGTGGTTAATAAACAACAACAACAAAGAGAAGATAAGGGGGTGAAGGCGGACCTTTTGTCTGGACATATTCTTGAGCTTTCCGGCTTCTTCTTCCATGGGTTGATCAAGTGTCTGGTGTAAATCCCACATACTATCTCTATTCTCGGTACTCTCTTCATCAATTGGTGGTACTGAATTTGTTGTTTCCATCACTCCCAACTAAAACTTCCTTCAAAATCCTAAACTCCAAAATTGAATCACTTATTTGATGCATGAGTTGGAAGAATGGATTCAGCTTAAAATGATATCAATTTTCATATACAAACACTAAAATCTTGGTTCCCGCCATTAACAGAGACCTCAAAAACTTAAAAAAATGAATATCCAAAAGATCAAGATTGGGATGATTTACGACTAGAAAGAGTAATTTAGAGAAAAGAAGATCAAAATTTTGTACTACTAGTAATCGAACAACATCTTTTCTCTGATGTCTCTCTAAATGATCAAAATCGTACTCTATTATTGGATTAAAAGATACATAAGCTTGTTTCTGATGCTGCTTTCATATAAAGTTCGTCAGTCGCTCTTCTTCCGTTGTTATTTCAGGAGATTATGATTATAGTTTCTTAATTTCTTTTTCATTAATTCGAACTTTTTTCTGATGCTGCATATGCATATACATCATATACGGGTTGAAATCATTCTTTTTTCTTTTAATAATAGAAGAGAAAGATGTATTTTAGACGTGTGTATATATATTGAAAGGAATCGACTAGTAAAAGACCAATCTGCGTGGTCGTAACAAGAGAAGTGCTAAATCAAAACAAAGAATTTACTTAAGAAGAGAAGAATTTTCGTATGAAAACGCTTTGGGCTAGCTTTTAGATTTAATTTTTGGCTTTCGGATGAAAGTAACTTGGTTAACTTATACCAGCAACTAACCCTAAAGAGAAGACATTGATGTTGTGGTAGGTTGGCAAAATGAGCATAATATTCCTCCTCTACACGTCTGATCTAGCTAGGTTGGAGTGCAGGCCTCGAATACTAACCACATACGACATACCACCACCACTTGGAAAAATTGGAATATTTATGAACATGTATCCGGCAATTGGTTAGACTTTTATTGTTTAAGTACACCTTAAAATGTTTATGTTTTCTTGTCCTTGTACCTACCGGGAAGGGAGGGATAAATAATATCACTTGATACAAGACATAGTGATTTGTAAATTAACGCTAATTTCGACATAACTTGCTTCTTTTATACAGTATAAATTTAAATTGGAGGGAATACCTTCTTCTTCTATCTTGCTCACTCTTAAAAGATCTGCTCCTTAGTAATGGAGTTTCATATATCACGTACAAGCATCAAATTAGTGACTCGTGGATTGATGTAGGCTTTACCATGCCGAACTGTATTAAATACCGGCATCAGCCTCTCATTTCTTACTTCAATGTATTATTTTACAATTAATCTTGGAACCGTTAAACTAGTTTAGACAACGATGTAAAAAAAATTGACCAAGACTCCACAGGAGTAATTCCAAAAGTGATTGTACTAGTGATTAAATTAAATTCTAATATACATAATCAATAATTTAAATGAGTTTTAACATTAAACACTAAACGAAGATTACGTACAATATTGCTTGTTTTATCTGGGCCGGTGTTACCATACCTAAGCTTGGATGTATGGCTGAAATAATTGTTTATTCGTCATTGATATTATTAATTAAATTTGATATAATTAATTATTTGAGTTGATTATTTTTCTGAGATCAAGGCTAAATTCCCTGGCTCCATAATTGATAATTCTATCACCATCATTTATTAATTAACAAAATTATTCTATAGCGAAAACGAAAATAAATACTAATAAACTGCAGAATTCAAAATTAATATCGTATTTCGAATATATAAAAGTAATAATACACGAAGAGGGCCATGACTAATGTAATAATAATGGTGGGTGAACATGGGCTTAATAAACATGGGTCCCACTAACTGATCAGTGCCGTACTAACGAACCAATTTAGCAACATATGCGGCCTTCTAAGAAATGAAACCCACCCTTACCGGGTGCCGCCATCATTTCTCTCTTTACGTGGCAGCGGCAATCTTCTAGCCTTACATTGGATAATTAGCTAAGCGATGCTTGATCCACAACCTAGAAAAGTTTTAAGACTCATTCTGAAGAACATCTCCTTGCACACAAAAAGTGCTATAACACCAAATCTCATCAAAATCTTCCCTAGTCGGTAAACAATGAACTCGTAGCTAGGAATAATCAACCCTGTCGTAGAAAATTACAACCAGAGATGTGGTAATGACTCTCCAACTGATGAATTTGGATCTGATTGTTCGTCGAGACTACGTATCTGCCCAAGAGGATCATCGCCTTTTCAGATGCCAGCAGCTCAAATATATTTAAGCTGTACACGTAGTTTGGCCGAAATGTGTAAATGAGGCAACATCCAAAATTTGGAAGGAAAAAATATTTACTTAAAGCGTCCACAAGAGATAGTACTTGGCTTCAAACTCAAATGCAGTACTGACAACAGATACAATTTTAGTAAGTCTGACCGGTGGCGCCTGTCTATGGTAAAAGACGGCACAAAAAAGCGGATATATAAACTGCCAACCAAGTACTTACACAACTTAAAGTTGTAAAACCAAAATATCAAAAACTTCAATGTGATTGGTACATAACAAAAACTTGCTAGGTTGCTAAAGCATATAGTGGCACAAAACCAGCGGGAGTTTAATCATATTAAAGCTGGCATGTTATAAGACCTCAATGATGCAACTAGTGGAGCCTCTTGGAAATTTAAGCAACTTCTTCATTACTTCGTTCTGCTCATCTGTCGGTAAATTTGAATCAAACTTGATAATCATCCTCTCTAGAACTCTTGCATACTTCAAAAATATCTGTACAACATTGAGGTCTTCCAAGCACCCATAAAATTCAAAAAAATTGACTGCCTTGAGGTGCAACAACATACACTGAGGCACCATATCTAGCGTCCAACCACCATCAGTGCTCGATAGGTGTTCCACAAAGCCCTAGAGACGGAATTCATTAGAGTTTAGCAAGGTATGAAACTTAACAAAAATTCAAAAGCACAATGAATTGCTAAACATTAAACAAAAATTAACACTGGTAAAAACCTACAAAATACTCAAGTAATCAAACAAGTGTATATTTATTTCTGGATGGTTAAGAATATGTGTTATAACTTACAAGTCTATGCACGCCTAATCACCAAAACTCAAATAAATTTCAGAAGATTATGAAATTATTGAACCCAAGAAGGTATGGATAATGACTTATACTTACTTGAGCAATAATAATTGTTGCTAGGTTAGGTGAGATTCTGAGGAAGTTCAACAATGTTTTATCCTCAGAAAATGAGATCTTTGAAGCCACTTCCAAATAAACCAAGTTATGGAACATGGGCCAATTTATAAAGAGATCGTCTGGAAATAAAAGTTCCTATCACCAAAGAGCATAAGTTTGTATAGCTACTGTGATCAAGTAATTAACCTGGAAAACATTGCATAAGCAAAGTGGAAGATAAGCACGAATACCTCAAAAGTCCCACCAGATATCTTCGAACGTTTTACATTAGAAAGCTTTTTAATAAACTTAGTTGAAATTGGATCTTTCTCTTGTGGCAGAGATCTATATAAACGCTTACAGTCAATTACCGCATTAACGAGTGTTTCAAAGCGATGCAAAATATAATCCTCGGCTGCAAAGTCGGTGTACCTTGTTCACAATGAAATTTAGAGTTTCGGGATAACAATTTGTTTGCAAGTATATTGAGTGAAGATACACACTAACCACGATAAATATAAACATAAAATGTAAATTGAGTTTCCTATACACAGGCATTTGTACTACCCTTTAGTAAAATTGCTTCTAGCGTTCACAAATACCATATCTGCACTAAAAAGTCTTCAATAAATTATAGAGCACTTTAAGATTTTCGACATACCTGAGGGACAGTAGATTTGGTGCGAAAATGTTAATCTTAAATTTTGGAATGGGACCACGAGAAAACGCAGCTTCACTAGGACCAGTAATGAACAGATATTTCAAAGCAGGAGCTGAAATTAATAATTCAGATATGTTCCAGTCACAGTCTCTCAACTCCAATTCTTCGAGAACGGGGAGGTTAGAAAAGAATTGCTGAGTCAGATCTTCAGAATGCATATACAGTGTGGCACTCCTAAGCCGACAAATCTTGAGATTTGGAAAATTTATTGCATCAGGAAGATAAACTGGATCCCATGTACCTAACTCCAATATAGTCAGTGATGCATATGTTCCCCTTGAAGGAAAAAAACCTTCAGGCGAACTTTCTGCATAGAAAACAAACTCTTCAAGACTTTGCCTCGTAAACAAATCAGATACCCATTCTTCGACCTGAAACCTTTGCACATCAAGATTGTCAAGAATAAATTTCTTTATATCCCGTGTCTCATGGTGAAGAGAAAGCTTTTTGTCAACAAAATTCATAAGCCTCTGAAACTACAATGAATATAAATTTTCAACTCTTTCATGCTCCTCATTTGCGTCGAGTAATTTAGCAATTGATGGAAATTCCACATCACAAAGATCAATAACAGGCACTGAGGTCCAAATGTACCTCCATCTTTTAGATAAAACACTTGTAGAAACGACGCATTGGGTTGGAAGAAAACTGAGAATGTGATGAATAAGGGGTTCAGGTAATTCACTAATTATATCCTTTCTTTGTGATCCTCCAGAGTCCTGGTTTATCAGCATCTTGATCTCGAAAAACCTATTCCAAATGCATGCTGTGGATTATAACACCGCATCTTAAGATATACTTTAAATAAAACAAATAAAATGCTTCAAGCTTATTTCTAAATAAGTACATAGTACTTTAGATAAAACTAGTGAAATCGCACGCACTATGCGCCATCCTATAACCATATGGCTGCATACAATGCCATGGTCAGGATAGCTCATGTATAACTTGATCATATAGAGTAGTAACTCGGTTTATGCATGCATCCTTTTCTAATCTACGAAAATAATTGAAAAATGGACTCAACTCTGCTACAACAGGTGCTGATGTTGTGACTACAAGGACTCAGCTAAAATACCAACATGGAGTTGATTAATATGTACAACAAGAACCCTATCAATAGGGTTGATGTATTATCGAAAATTATCATTGTCCCATGAATTTCAATTGAACGAAATCGTATATATTACAATCATATGACAGTAACAACTGAGAAAAGGAAGATTAAAAGTTAAAGATTGGAACCAATCAGTATAAAATCATTGTTAGATGTATCTTAAGTACTATAGTCAAACCAAATAATAAATTTAATCTTTGAAGCATTTCCACAAACAGCTTAAGCTCATAAAACTAGTGTGTGTGATGAACAGTTAAAAATAAAATTCACATTAGGGCTTGGAATTAAACCCATTAAAAACCAAGGGGATTCAGAGGTTTCTTACCAATTCTTCAGAGGAACCAATCTTCGATTAATCGGTTAGCATCCAAAATTCGGGTTTGCCTCAAAATGAAAAATTGGAACTTTCCTTTTTCGCAGTAGTCGTTTGAAATTGACATAATGAGACGAGAGAGAGAAACGAATGACTAGTGTGGAAGGGTTTAAGACTTAAAAGTGCTCAAAGGAACCTTAGTCAGGCGACTCAGACCATTTAACTTCGTCTAGTTAAAAGTAGCTTTTCCACGTCTATAACAAAAAAAAAATTCAAATACGACAATAACTTTCTTCGGGAAAAACTCCCGAAATGAACGAACGAGACGGTGAACAGACTCAAGTACTACACTGATCTGGTGAACAGACGGGACTAATGAGGTCTCTCCTCTCTCCTCTCTCCTGATATTTCCCTGTCGTCGGCCATTTCTAACCGTTACCCCCTATCTTTTTTTCTCAACGGTTCTTTCAACGGTTCTTTCAACGGTTTTTTCCCTCCGGAACTCTAGCCGAAATTTCACCAAATGCTAAGTTTCTTCATCTTCTGAAATTGCATGGCTACATCAAATCACACATGCACATCAGTGTTACTGCAACTGCATCAACCACATCAATCACATTCACAACGCAATCACAGAAGAAGAGATGAAGATCGTCACACTCATCATACATATCACACATAACACAAATTACATTCAAATCACTAATTTAACAAGTATGGAAGCTGGATTTTCCCCTTCCATGAAGAATCTGCAACACCCTTTCTTTATCATAGTTCCAGCCACAGAAACCATTAATCTGGAAACTGGAAAACCCTCTTCCATAAAATTCTTCAATTACAAGGAGCGTAAAAAATTACCCCCTGCAAATCAAACCCCAACTCCCTAAAATCTGCAACAATTACAATGCCTCAAGTACAAAGCCGCCTGATCTAATCCAGCCTGAAGATTGCAATCTCACAAGCTACGGGTCTCAGAAGTTATCTAGTAACAGCAGCAACAACATTTACAAAATTATATCAGTCACTTGCTTAATTTCTTGACATCAGACTAGCTTCAGTTGCAGGATACTAAAAGTCCTTCAATTCTATCCGAAGAAGTTAGGCTACAAGCTTAATTGGATAAGATTTTTGGATACCCTTCTTTACAATCGTGGTATGTCTCTCTCTATAATTCTACCTTATCTCAATTGTTGTTGCCTGTTCATAAATCTAAGCGACTTTCAATTCCTATACTTCTTTATAAGGACCAATATTTTTCTGCTTAGTCTAAATTGCTTTCTTATAAAAACCCTCTACTACCTCAGAATTCCCTATACCAAAAACATTCTTACTAATCTCATTACTATTTTCAGACTTATTAGTTTTGACAGGTCTTCCTGCAAGATTAATTGTAATCCTATTCTAAGCAATCCAGGAAAGCAATGCATTGCCTCCTCTGGCACTTCTTCCCTAAATATTCAATAACAATATCAACATTTACTAGATGAGCACATTATTTCTCAATTTCTATTTCTCCACGAATTAGTTGAACAGGGTTTGTTAATCTTCGTCCAAATTCCCCAATTTTTGTTACTTATATGAGCAAAAACATCAAAGCTTGGACATAAATGCATAGGTTTAACTTCTGTGGTAGTCTGAATAGGTAATTTTATGTTGTTTAACATCAAAGCTCGCTACCATTGGGGTTCTCTTATTATACAGTTGAGTTTAACTTGACCTTCTTTGTGTTATATTTTATACATAATTGAAGTCCTAAAAAGTTAACCATTTTCGGTTTAGAATCATTGCTTTCATGGTTTCACCATGTGAGCATTCTGAAAAATTTCCCGAACCATTACTTATGTATTTCAGAACTTGCTACTTAGGCTACACAAAGTATTACACCCATGCTCACATGATGCACGTATAAACTACTTGGTAGCTTCCTTGCTTTTGTGGGAAGCATCATATATACCTCCAATTTGATGCAGGGCATACTGCATCATTATTCTTTTTAACAGCAAATCATGGCCAAGCAACTTTTGAATTTTGGTTATTGTCAACAACTCTTCTTTGAGTGCGTATAATATATGTTTTATTCTTTGTGTAGTCTCACTTGTAGTATTTTTGTTCGTGTTATTGGCTGGACTTATGTTGGTGTTACTCTCTGGAATTAGAGGGTTGGATCCGTGTTTAATCATGACTAAAATTAAGTGCTCAATTTTGACAGGGATGATAAATTGCAAGCCTATCGTGGAAGTGCGAGGCTGCAAAATAATCCATTTGAACACTTTTCATGTTTCTTAACTGGGTATGCAGTTCCAACGTGTTTCTGGTGCTTGGGATGGTGAACAAATTTAAAAGTATCGGCAACAACAAGAAGAAGCTCTCCTTCCCATTTGGTGGCGAGAACTAATAACCAACAGGCACGAGTTTTTGATGTGAATATCAGACTGACTAGAAAATGACGACAAACAAATTCTATAGAAGTTTTGATCAATAAAAAAAAAAAAAAAACTCTATGAAAGTTTGGTTACTGTTGGGAGATCGATGGTCTATGAATAAAACTTCTTCACTAAAAATCACCCTTGAAAGCATTTTGTAACCGATCGAGAAGATGCAAACTTCATCCTTCAGGTGTGTTTTCCGTTAAAACTTTATACCGTAAACTGGTCGAATCATATGGAATAGAAAATTTCCCATATCTTTTTGTGTGGAAGGCCGTTGTTCCACCCAAAATCAACCTCTTTGTTTGGAGTTTAGTTCACGGCAGGTTAAACACTAAAGATGGCCTCCTGCGTAAGGGAATTGAGCTGGATAATTCATGTGTCCTTTGTGGTGATGATTTAGAATCTCAAAGCCACCTCTTCTTACACTGTAAAGTCGCTTTCAAAGTATGGTCTCAGCTGTTGCCTACCTCTCGATATGCTTGGGTAATTCCTGGATCGGTTATGCAGCTTGCTCTTTGTTGGCACAATACAACCTTTACAAACAGTGAAAACTATATTTGGAATTTGATACCGGCAGCAATCTTCTGGTCTTTATGGAAAGAGCGCAACAGCCGTACCTTTGATTCAAACCATATCTTCAAGACAGATGACGATCTGGTCAATGAAGTTAAGACTTCTATCCTCATATGGGACGCAGCAGCTGGAAACAGAGTTCATATGAACTTCTCTAGTGCTGTGATTAATGATTGGGATAACTTATTCATGTAATATAGCTTTCTTTTCGTTGTTTGTTTCTGCCATCATCGGTAGACTAATGTAAATTCTATTATTCTAATATATCTTCTCTTTTCCAATAAAAAAAAACGATCACCAAATAAAATAAGTTATTGTCAATATTGTGCTTTTTGGCAAGTGCTTTTGTTATTCAAATCCTAATATATTATTCTATTATTCTATTATTCTAATATATCTTCTCTTTTCCGATCAAAAAAAAACGATCACCAAATAAAATAAGTTATTGTCAATATTGTGTTTTTTGGCAAGTGCTTTTGTTATTCAAATCCTTAGGTTCAAGAAGCAGGCTCGTATTGGCGCGTGCTTGCAAATCCGAGAACCGAGAACTGAAACCCATTTTCCAGTAGCAAGTACCGGGTCTGGGTAGGAGACAATAGCTCCCAATTATAGGTCATAGTTTTTACGACAGCCTGACCAAGCCTTGTACAACCCGTAGACAAATCATCCTAGGAAAATGTTATTACGCTAAGCAATTGGTTTAGATGTGGCGAAGACATAAATTTGACGTGCAAAGCACGTGCACTCGACTTGTCTATTTAAATAGAGCGTCCACAATAGAGTTCTGGAAGCATAACAAGAGGTGCCTGTCTATGGTCAAAAAAGAAAATGGCACAAAAGAGAAGGGTGTTCAAGTACCTGCACCACTTTAAAGTTGCAAAACCAGTAGTGTATAACAAAAACTTGCCTAGTTAGCGGCTAGCTAAAGCATTATATTGGCCCTAAACCAGCGATAGTTTAACCATACCAAAGATGCACATTATGAGACCTGAATTTTGCACCTAGGGGAGCCTCTTAGAAATGACCACCTCAGAATTGACTACTGTTGAAGATAGTGGATCGACTCCAGGGGTCTTCATTTTGGTTTTTCCTTCAAGAATATTAACAACTTCCAATAATATGGTAGGCCTCAATTTACCAGTAAAACTAGTGCACATAATTGCCAAATTCAAAATCATAGTAGCTTCTTCAGCTGAATATTGCATATTCAAGTCTCCATCAATCAATTTATAAAGATCGCCCTTCTCTTTTAACTCTTGGGCCTATAATGCCAAACCAAAGCATTTAGTAACATTGCTTTGGAACATAATGCAGAAGGAGGATAAAGAGTAATCATAGTGAGATTTCTACTTACAAATGACACAAGGATGTCGGACTCAGATCTTTTTTCTCTGTATATCGGTCCCTTTCCACTAAATAGTACAAGTATGAGCACTCCAAAACTATAAACATCTGTCTTATCATTTACGGTACCCTGAATAAAATACTCAGGGTCAAAGTATCCACTGCGAAGAAATAAAATAAAAACCATAATGAGCAGCGGTACAAGCCTCCAACATGAGGCATGTTAGGATCTAAAAACGTCCAGGCCCCTTTCGGGCATAACCATAGTATCAAATATCAATACTGTCAGTGCCCACTTAACCAACTAGACCATAGCTTGCGCTTCAGTGTGGGGTTTAATTTTTAAATGCCTTGGTACTATGTTTAACAAAACAGTAGCTTTCCAAAGTGTGTAGCCTATATTTTTAGCTTAGACACTATAGACAGAGAAAACCAAGAAATCATAACCCAGAGAAGACAGATTAGCAAATAGCAATTATATAAGTAAACAACTCCATTGCTGTCCTTACTTACTATGTTCCGATAACCTCTGTGGTGTAGTGTGTATCTTCACCTTCGCAAAGCCTAGCCCCCCAAAACCAGATATTTTGGGATGAAGATACTTATCAAGTAAAATATTTGCAGGTTCAATATATCTGTGGATAATGAGGGGTTTCCATTGATCTTTATGATGTAGAAAAGCAAGACCCTTCGCTATTCCAAGACAAATCTTAACTCTGGTTTTCCAGTTGAGGCTCTTCTTTGAATTCACATCACCTGCATGTAAATCAAAAAATGCCCATCATTTATTATCAGTTTTCTCAACAAGTAATGGCAATTATTGTGGGCCTTGAGCAATAAACTATTAGCAAGTTGGGTATTAGCCCCTCCTTGCGCCATAGTCGAACCAATAAATTAAATGTTTGAACTAGTTACCAAATAAAGCCGTTTGAAGGTCACCGTTCTCCATATGATCATATACTAGTAGAAGATTGACCTTATCTGAATAATGCCCCAACAATCTAATGATATTTTGGTGTCGTAGTGGCAAAACAGAGTCTACTTCGTTTTGAAACTCTACATTTTTCCTTCCTGATTCTAAAATCGGTGAAAAGTGTTTCACTGTGATTGACATCCCATTAGGAAGAACACCCTCCTGTATGATTATTATATATTAGCAATCGGTTTGATTAACAACCAGCAGACAAAAAATATATAATAATTAGAAGCATCACTACAGACCTGGTAAAAACTCCCAGATCATGTTTGCCTTGCGGAATGCTTTTATTTCGAGCTGGTTAAATTGTTCTAAGAAACATTGATGAGCGACTTCAGGGGTCTTGGTGTAAGAATATTTCTACACATAGACATATTTCCTTGGGCCACGTAATAATTTTGGTTAATTATAGAATATTGCTAACTTATGTCGGTTACCATTTCTGGGATTATTTCCTAATATCTCTTTTTTGATGGACGGTCGAGATCTAATGCTATTAATTAAATCCTAGGAACTTGGTCCTCCTTCTACCTATAAGAGGAACACAATAGACATTGGTATTGGGTTTGGAGAATTGATTATCCATAACGTAAGAGGTGAAGAAGGAGAAACCATGACCTCCACAGGGTATTACCGCTGCTACTGAGATCATCGGGGATGTACTACGGATTAACGCTAACAGGTATTCCGTATAAACTATTCTTGTATATAATTATCGTGTGATTATCATGAAATTCAACGATCCTAATCAAGTATCCATAAAATTAAAACTTATAGTTGATATCTAGAGCTTGTGTTTAGAACTCATGGTCGTCCGTTAATCGTATGCAACTTAGAATGATTCATCGTATTCACGTCAATGATAATGATTCTTAATATGTATCATGTAAACACATCTGCTTTATCATATAGGCGTAAAACCAAATTGATACGGTGATAAACTTAGATTTCTGCTGCCACAAAATTTTTTGTTTCTTCTGTTAGTTTGAAATCGGAAGTAAATGACATAATGGAGTTATTTGGAATGTCAACCGATTGATGGAAAGTTTTAATTTAATAGGAAATGAAAGTTATGGAGTATAATATCGAATTGAATACGTTTAGAAATCAAAACGGCAAACATTAAAATGGGTATAACCAGGTCTTAAAGTGGGCCACTAATGTAAAGTAGGTCAAATGAGTCTAACCGATCCAACTCATTTCTAGCAAGAGCCGAACCGGAACCAATTCACTCTGAACCCGTTCAAGTCCTTTGCAAACCGTCCAGTCCGTAAATTTTTCATGCAGTGTCCGTTCCGATTTTATATATGAGTGTATAAAATTAAAGTTCATGTCCGATCTTTGATGTAAGCTTTTTCATTTCAACTAATGGGTCATCCGTTTTCCATAAGTTGACTTCTGGCATATAGTTTAGACCAATCCTTTTCCCACCTGCAACTTAAAATGAACGTGTTTGTTGTTTCTTAAGATCATGCTTGGCTTGTATTCCTCATCATGCCAATTATTGTGCGCTTTTTCTTTTTTTTGGGAGTAACTTTCATGAAAGTCATCGGTGAAATAAACTTTTGACTCTTGGTGTTTACTGTTATTTTTTGAGTTTGATCAAATAAACTTAGTATGTTTAGATATGATCATTATAGAATCAAAAATTATAAATTGATCAGTCAATATTAAAAACTAATTTCTATAATGTTGTTAAGAACTTATAAAGTGGTTTTTATCTAAAGAAATTTGATCCAACTAATATGTTTCCGCTTTATCGAAACACTAAAACGATTTTTATCAAGTTTCATTATAAATTTTATGATCAAAACCATTTTTTGACATCATTAAATTTGTGTGTGCATTATGATATGGTTTGTGTGTGTGCTTGTGCGTTATGATATAGTGTCTCTCGCATTATTGTTTTTCTTTAAATTTTATGGGATTATACTTAAAATTATTATGGGACTCTTTAGTTATCACCACAGTGAAACTAGAGTGTTATATCTCAGTATAATCATAATGTTATTACAAGCATGAATTTGCAAACCGTAAAGTGTAGATTTAGCAGTTATCGACATCATGTGATAATGACATTATTTTAGTTGATTGGCTATCACCACAGTGACGTCAAATCACTTTTGGTCATGATCAAAATTTTTGTCAAATGCTTGTAATCCTGTTTTTCTTAAATATATCAGAACAAAATTACCCACAGGAAATTGGAGTTCATATATTTAAGAAAACACTGATTGATATGATTGTTGATCATATGGATATGAACTGATTTGAATCTTGAGGGTGTCTAGTGTCATTATATTTCACTTTTCTCCCAATGTTAATGATAATTTCAGTTCTACGTATAAAATTATTGTGCTTAAAATTCTTAAGCCATAATTCTTTAGTTATCACCACAATGATACTAGAGTGTTTTGTCTTAAAATAATAATAATTTTATTGTAAGCACGAATACGCGAAGCCGTAAAGGCAAGGTTTAGTAGTTATTATGGCATTATTTTTTGAGTTGTTTGGCAATCACCACAGTGATGTCAAATAATTTTTCCAGTCATAATCGTTATTATGTCAAGTGCTTATAATATTGTTTTTTCTTAATTGTATTGGAACAACAATTACCCACAGGTAATCTGAGTTCACATGTTTAAGATAACATTGAAGTGTACAATATCTGATCATACATTATGGTAATTAAATAATTGGCACATGATTAAACGTTATTTCTTAAAAGTGCATAAAAGAAAATTAACATAAATTAACTCATTATCGAGTTGAGTAACCTATTACGATTTTTTTTTTCTTCATATTTTCATGAATATTTTTATTATGTTGTCCAAAACTTATTGCATCCTCTATGAAATTGAGGTTTTATTTTTGATAAATTTCTTCATATTTCTGAAAATGATACTCGTTGACTATTTACACCTTTCATATTAATTCATCATATATCCGTTATTTATCATGATCTTTAAGTTTGTATCATATTTAAATGAGCGATGCATCAAAGAATTTTTCTTCAACGAAATTTCATTATTGAATTATACTTATAGACTTGCTAAATGCTCGATTTTGTTTTACGAAAAGTTCATTATGCTTGGACATTTCAATTAAAGGGTGTTATTATTATTAAAATTTATGTATGATGACATGCTTTTAAGTAAAGTTTTATGATCAATGTTTTAGGGTTACTCATAATTGTTTATAATCGACTAATTTTATGATCAAATCAAGGATGTCCATATCATTGATTGGGACCATGCAATGTCACAAGAAAAGCTAGTGTGATATTTGTAATTATACATATTTGCTGGATTGTTTAGTTATCGCCACAGTGATGATAAATTCTTATCTTGTAAGTGTTGTATATTTTGAGTCCTCTTAGTTTGATTTAACTATTAGAACAATGCTGCTCACAAGTAGTTTTAGTTCATAAATTTAAACAAGCATTAAGGTTATCTAAATGTTTCATATACATGTGAAATAATAGCCACCCACAACTCACATTATATTAGGTTGAACATATTTAGAATTATTGGAGTTTGTTAATACATGTTAGGACGTGAGTTGCCCACAGGTGATTCTAGTTATGGTATTAAACAAACATAATGTTGTGTGTATGAGAAGGTAAAATATGTAATAATGTTTTTCATGTCTCACATTGTTCCTTGATAAGGTTTTACCCACAGGAGAATCTTATTGAAGGTATGTAACTATTGTAAGATTAATTGTCATTTATCTCTATTATAAATTTCAGCTTTTGTTCTTATTAATTGTAGATTACGATTATTTTGTAGACTTTTAATGGTCCAATTTTTGGAAGATAAAATTATTTATCACCTAATGATTTTTCGCGTTATTATGTAGATCTATCGATTGCATTATGAATCTCAATCCATGGATGTTTTATCGAACATTTATTATTGAAATTGAGAGGCAATTATAGATAAAGTAAAAAATCATAAAGTATGACAAAGGTGGTGAATATTGTGAAAGGTATGACAAAAAAGGATAATATCCTAAATCTTTTGCATGGTATCTTCAAAAGTTCGGAATTGTTTCTCAATACACAATGCCAACTTATCCTTGGCATAATGGTGTATATCAAAGGGCTGAATAATACTTTTATGAAAATGGTTAGAAGTATGATGAACCATGCATAATGGCTACACATTTGTGAATGTTTGTTCTCTCTGTAACTGTGTAATTTAAATAGATTTCCGTTAGAGAAGTTTCAAAGACACACTTTGGACTAGAAAGGCTGGAAACCTAGTTTAAATCACCTTTAATATTCTAACCGAAGTATGGGATTTATTGAAATCGAAAATATAAATTTATTAATGATGGCATAATCAGTGGGAGTACGTGGATATATATGTTCAAGAAATCATGATAATGATCCCTTTATTTAAGATTTCTACAGTTATTGTGAATCTTCTCATTATCAGAATGTTAGATAATGAAAGCCCACAAATTACTGATCCAAAATACTCCATAATATGCCAATAAAGAATTTTTTTGATAACAACATGAACCACCATTAAGAAGGTCTCAACAGAGATTGAAAGAAAGTTATTCATGTTGTTTCAATGATTTTCTTACAAGAATTTATTACATTTTGATATGGAATGGCAAAGACTCGGTTTTAGGTTCACAAATATTATGCGTAATAATTTTGATTAATGGATTGATGCTATGTGAGCAAAAATCATTGGTTGAAAGTCAAGTCTCGGATATTGTTTAATTGCTCGAAAGACACAAATCAATTGTATGAAAGTGGGTCTTTCTGACCTAATACGACTGTAATAGAAATTTTAAACGGTATAAAGCAAGACTTACTGCGAAAGATTTTACTCCGAAACGATGCATTGATTATAAATAAGTTTTTCTCTCGTGTCAAAAAAGACTTATTCAGAATTGTGATAGTATTATTAGTAGCTCAGTATGACCTAAGAGTTGCATTAATTAAATGTGAAAATAGCCTTTATTAATGATAAATTTTAGTCTACAAATTTTAGAAATCAAAGTATGAAATTTAAGCATCCTCCCATAATGGTATATGAAATTCAATAAAACTATAAATGTTTCAAGTTTTGGATGAATTATTACAGATTTATGCATATACCTCAAGATCAGTGGGAGAAATTCATACTCTTGGTCTTGTATTTTAAGACGTACTACCTACGAGTAGTGATCTTGACTTTATGCATATCTCTATAGTTTTTTTAAGTAAAGGATATGAATGAAGCTTACCATGTGATAGTAATATCATATGGATTAATAAAGCTCTCATATAAGGCATATATCGAATATTCAAGAAATTTTGAGATAATAACATATTTAACAGATTTTATTTCATGTTGGATAGAAGATATAAATTTAATCTTCATTACGTCTTAATTATGATATGAAACTTATAACAAGTTGTTGATATGTTAAAGAATCGAAGAACAAATTATAGGAAAGCTATCAAGAATTTTGAGATACTATTTTAACTTCTGTCTTATAATTAGTTAGCAAACCCAACAAGAGTTTATTGGGTTTTTCAAACTTCAATTTTTATGGATGTATGGATTCTATAAAGGAAGAATCCATTAATACTAGTCCCACATTTGAGTTTGAATATTTATGACTGCGATACTTAGATACTTAAGGTTTTTCTCGACATTGCTGAAATTTATCGTCTTAGTTTCGCAGCATTAAAGCACGATATGATACAAAAGGAACAAAACACATGAACCTTGAGTATATATGCGTGAATCAAGAAATTCAGAAACAATAGTTGTTCATGTATCAGTTAAGCACAATTGCATTGAGAGGTGTACTTATTGAACAATTACATTTTAAGACCTCTTAAGAAAAGAATAAAATCTTAGATCTGTGGGAGTAATTGATTATTAAATTCAGCTAATTTATGTGCCTTTTTTTGAAAACTTTATGAGCTCTTATTAATGTCGTTCTGAATTATTTCTGTATCCATGTTTAGTATACACTTATGTAAACGGATGAATGTGAACAAAAATTGTCTTTCTTTTGAAGACATCACCGGACCATTATGATATCCCAATTTAAGGCCTAGTTAAGTAAGTTATTTGTGTTGTGGTACATGGAAGGGAACATGTTGATAACAAGACAACGTGCAACCGCTATGACTCGCATGATCAGCTTAGTTGGCCAAGGTATTCCGTTAACCTTTAAATTTTCTTAGCAATTACGCGCGCCTTATGTTTTTCTATGATTAAACGTTAAATAATCTACACATATAAATATTCCCTTGGGCCACGTAATAATTTTGGTTAATTATAGAATATTGCTAACTTATGTCGGTTACCATTTCTGGGATTATTTCCTAATATCTCTTCTTTGATGGACGGTCGAGATCTAATGCTATTAATTAAATCCTAGGAACTTGGTCCTCCTTCTACCTATAAGAGGAACACAATAGCCATCGGTATTGGGTTCGGAGAATTGATTATTCATAACGTAAGAGGTGAAGAAGGAAAAACCATGACCTCCACAAGGGATTTTCCTTCCTTCTTCTATCTGTATCTGTAGGGATTTTCCTTCCTTCTTCTATCTGTATCTGTAGGGATTTTCCTCACTTGGATTGGTATCTTATTAGGTAGAACACCCTATACAAACAATACGGATACATTTTAAAATTGAGTATTGATCAGCAAAAAGGTAAACAATAACTAGTAAGTGACTACAGCATGAATCCGACTGTACATACCTTATAAATCAGACCTTCACCATGATAACCATATTCTCTGATGACATTAGCTGAGCAGAAATTCTTACTAGCTGCTTTTATTACTTTCAAAGTGAAAAACTCACATTCGAACTCGTCATAAGGGTCTTGGTCTTGTTCAACGAATATACAAGAGAAATTAGTATTTACACTTAAATACAGGCGCCCCAGATACATGAATGACTTCAAACAGCAACGCATATGATGAGACATGTACAATACACTTCGAAAATTGAAAAGATGATAAAATTTCAAACAAAGATATAGATCGTTACCCTGATATCGATCTGCGAAAATTATATTAACCATCTTCTTCTCAATCAAGATTTGGCCAATTTTTAGGGAAAAATTAGAGTGAAGAGAACTAAGAGCCAAGACTTGTTTGTCCTGTTTAAAGTCATCATGAAAGACTTCTTGAAGTCAAAAAGAGATGGCTAGATCTTTCATTTTCACTAATTCTAAAGAAAATTTAAATGTCACTATTTCTTATACTACATCAGTGAATAAACATCTCAAAATGAAAGCAGAAACTAATTTATGCACACACAAATTCCATCCTCCCATCTTAATAGAGTATGGATTGGTGGATCAAAATTAAACATTCAAAATCATCAGTAGGTTCCAAAACCTTACCTTGTAGAGAGGTGAATCATTTCCAAATGGCGCTGCTTGTATGGATTGGTGGATCTGTACCAGCAAAAACTCAATTGTTCATACTGAAAAGATTGAAGAACCACCTTCAATTTTGGTGGCTTTGAGCAATATTGATGCTGCTGGTGCAGATCAAACAACCGTATGTCTTCTTGAAATTGAAGATCTCTGAAATAACTACTCCCTTTGGCCATTCTACTTGGATTTATCCACCTACTGGAATCTCTCCTCTGGTCACCATTTCTTGTTTTTCTGCAGAAGAAGCAGAAATTGGAGCAATAAGGGAGGATGTGAGAACAGAGAAAGGAGCAACAAAATCGTGATTGAACGAAGGAATTATCCAGAAGATTAACCAGAGGAAATTTTGTGGGGATTCGGTGTGTTTTTTTTGGAAATTGAATCCGATAATCCTTGTTTTTTTGTTAACAGCACCTAAAATGGGGTTGCCCATGATATTGTAGCATGGATTTGGTTGGTCATCCCTCTCCAGCTTGGCTTCCGCCAATGTTTGAGTGGTGATAGCTGATAAGCGAGGTTGTCAAATCGTGAATCACGGAGTGATTGTCTTTTTTAATCTGAAGGTGAATTGTAGATTTATGGTCATTTATTTATAATTGAAGGAGAATTTTCAAATGAATGATTTTCATTTACATCAAAAGAGAAGTAGTCTCACAATCTCCAACAGTAGATGCATCACCCGAAATAATGGTAGGGCAGTAATTCCCAGCAGTTGCTGCAATAAAATAGTTAAAATTGAGCACAAAGTCCTTTTGTAATTGATTCTCACAAGATATAAGTTGAAGATCATGAAAACCACTATTGATAAGCTTTATGACAACATGATAGTGCACCTTTTTATGTTCGGACTTGGAGTGAGAAACATGTGTTGGAATATGTGGCGCGATATAAACCATGTATGTATAGTTAGGATAGTCCCACATGGAATAAGAGGAAGTACATGTGGTGTCTAATAAGCTTGGACATCTCCTTACATAGCATCGAAGTCTTTTTGATTAAAATCCCACACCTGCTGCAACAGGTGATAAAGTGAGGACAATATCGGTGTTTTGTGATCGGGCCCAGAAGTAGGATCCGGCGGTCCATGAAGATCCTAACAACATGATTAACAAACAAGTATATTGTCCTAGTATTATCACAATAAAGAGAAACAAGCTGCTCAAGAGAAATATGTAACTCAAAAACAATGAAGCAAGTCATTCTGATTGTGAAGAAGTAACATATAAGAAATCTTATTCTGCTTCGTCAGTAGCTCTTGACACAATGGATGGACCAATAAATTGAAGAATTACCTGTAAAACTACATAACCATAATTTGACATGCTTGTTTCAATATTCATGGCCGCCAAGTACTGTCAAGCGCAACGATGGATATATTTTCAACTAGCTTTGGCCCATAAACCAACTTCAATGTCCGACCATGATGGCTATACAATACCTCGGCCAGCCTTCTCTGACATGTTGCACCATTGTACTTTAATATTGTCCCTTGCAGTATACTCACACAATGCGCCATACTTGGTGCCATATTGGCCATAAGCCAAACAAGAAATGTCGAGAAGCTTTATCTCAAACCGATGACACATCTTTGAGCTTGCATAATACAAAAAGTGCGGGTTTTACAATAATCTTGGACCACTTGGGGCCATATTAGCCATAAGCCAAACAAGAAATTTAGAGAAGCTTTATCTCAACTCGATCACGTATCTTTGAGCATGCACAATAAAGAAAGTGCGGGTGTTCCAAAAAATCTTGGACCATTAGATACTAGAGTATTACATACGTTACATCCAAGCATATCAGACTTGTCTAACAATTCCAATTTATATTTCTTCTGTGTCAACAAACAACTATAATTGTTGTAATAATCCGTCCCTCCATCGATACTGTCCCCACTTAGCCACTGCGGTTATCCGACAGTGTGGGATTTTCAACGGGGCATCGCTATGGTAATCCAGCAGAAACTTCCCGGATGGTCACCCATCCCTAGATTACTCCCGTCCGAGAACTCTTAACTGCAGAGTTTTGTGCTAACTATGGAGCCAATTGTGCTGAAAAGGCATAATCGGGGTATTGCAATGCCACCACATTATATTAGCGCCGTCCTCGGCTCCGGAATATACACACACCCAGATCTCCGATGTTCTCTGCCCCGTATGAGGCAAGCACCTGGACCAACCCGTCCAGGATACACCCTCGGCAGGTGAACCGACGTCGTCTGTGATACCATCTGTAATGACCCGTCCCTCCACCGATGTTATCCCACTCAGCCACTGCGGTTATCCGCAGGGACGGAGCTACATGAAGCTCAAGGGTGCCCCACCCCCCACATTTTTTTTTATTTCATTATAAATCTTTTTAATTTCTTAATAAATATAAGAATTTTTTTTTAATTATCCCCCCTAAATATATTTATTGTGAATTAGCCCCCCTTCTAACGGATTTTTGGCTCCGTTCCTGGTTATCCGGCAGTGTGGGGTTTTCGACGGGCATCCTTGCGATAATCCGGCAGAAACTTCCCGGATAGTCACCCATCCCTGGATTACTCCCGCCTGAACACGCTTAACTGCAGAGTTTTCTGCTATCTATGGAGCCAATTGTGCTGAAAAGGCCTCGGTGTTAGGAAAGGACAAACCATTACCTATATTACATTGAATCGGCGAACCACTGCCGAAACCGGGGTATTTCAATTATTCTGACAGCTTCTACGCTTAAGAGAAGATATAAATCTCATAATTCTTTCATTGGAAATGCATCACTCAAAAACTGGACCAGTTCAACAAGTAAAACAGCTAAAGTGCCAGTTACAAGAATATCATCAACATACAACGATATAACCGTCATTCTGAACCGGCAACATAAACGAACATTCAAGAATTTGGAACAAGATTTGATACCATGAGATTTATGATGATTAAGATTGAAATTCAAGAAGATTTGTTTTGATAGGATAAAGCCGGATCCAGGCCCCTACCTAAATCCATCCAGTTGGACTAGTCCCACTGCTAGACCCAATCCCGCCAAATCCCTCTATACAACTAATTTAAATACAAGCCTCTACTACGGTGGGGATCGAACTCCTGACTTTCTCCTTACTGGAGTTGATGGGATACCACCACTACACCAAATCAAGGATTTCCTTATTGAAAAAAAGCATTACAAAAAAATAGAAGCTAATTTCCCTTACTAAAATAAATGGTTATCGATAGGGAGTAATATAATGTGTGAGAATTTTGCATCACTCTTTTAATCCATTAGGAAAATTAAATAGACTAACACTTTAAGTTCATTACAATATTTATCCTAACTATTTATATTTTACTCTTCATATTTACTTTGTAATGCAAATATCATGTTATAACCGTTGCTAACTCTTTCTATTACTATTAAAATGACCAATAGAAAAATGACATGTGTCTTTTGGTTCTAGACGTTTGTAACATTATTTCTGTTAGAAAATTTGTTAGGTCTGATACCTAACAAATGGCACTTTTCCGTCCTGACAGTTTCCAGTCGCCGGGACTGAAGACGGCTTCCGGTCGCCGGAACTGACGACGGCTTCCGGTCGCCGGGACTGACAATATTCAGTACCCATAAAATTACTTTTTAAGCTACAATTTAAAGAATTGAACACTGGATATATAAAATATATATATTAAGAACCATAATGATTATATACAAGGAGCAGTAGTTACCCAATTACATTACAAATTACAGACTGAAAATTAGATAGGTAGTAAAGAAGTTTTCACTTCACAAAAAGTGTGCTCCTCCAAGCAGGATATGTTTTCACTGCACAAAAAGTAGTTATTGAAGCTTTCATTCATGGGCAGACTCCATAAACTGTTTCCACTTCACAAAAAGTAGTTACTCAAGAAGTTTTCATTCATGGGTAGAATCCACAAACTCGATACGAGACACGGGCCAAATTACTGATTCATTTGCAACATACTCTTTCAAATAAAAGCGATCACCTTGAGGACTGTCAGGTACAGGACAGTTACCATCCTCGATGGTTTCAAGACATACCTTTCTCTCTTCTGGTTGCACTAAGAGTCCCTCACAATGTTCTCCATCTATGCCATACACAACATAACCTGTGGCAACAATTTCCCTTTTTCTGTTGTAAAGGCGCACAAATTGATTTCTATTAGGATCTTCAACACCACCAACAGCTGGGTTTGTGCTGGCAGAATGTTGGTTTTGTTGTTGGTTTGCCATAACTTGCAGCACAACCTATCACAACAGAGAAAACAGTTAATTGCTTGGATAATGACAGCTACAGATATGCAATCATAACTCAAAAAGAACACAGTTTTTTGCAAGGCAGTGAATCCCCTAAATAAGAAAGCACCCCCACCTCTCCTTTAAAGCTTAAGTACGTGCAAGAGTATAAGAGGAAACTTGCATACAAATTTTTTATTAAGTGTTTCAAATATAAGCCTAATTTTTGTGCCCTGGCTCTATTGCTCTAGTGAATGCTAAACAAAAACAGAACTTGTAAATGCTCACATTAGTGATTAGTCCAGTATGCTTTGGCAGTAGAGCCTCAACCATATGATCAGTCCTTGGCGCAGTAATTGTTGGGTTTGTTTTTGCATTCATAACCGCGGTCGCAACACTTGCGTATAAGGCTTGCTTCTTCGAGACAAGTGGAGAACAACCCAACAAACCAGCTCTGCATTTGTCAGGTCCAAAGACTTCAGCAATCTCATCATTCTCAAAGTCTAAAGCGGATACCAATCCTGCATCAATTAACTCCTTCCTCCTAGCTCTAGCGGCCTTTACTTGCTCTTATTAACATACATTGAACAACGTGTGTTAATTTCAGAGTAAATAGGTAAACTACGAGCTTCATTCAACATGGCCAACTATACTCACATATTTCTCAACAGCCGAAGGATTTACTTTTCCATCTTTCCCAACATGGCCATCCATCCAAGCAAGCCCTCGTGCAGCCTCAGCTACCAAACCTTCCTTTACAGCCTGTACATACATTATATGGATAAGTATAAACAATTAACATTAAACTAGTGTCAAAGTGCAATGTGATGTACTTACGAGCTTGTGGATTTTATTTGCATATGACTCTCGACCACATGTGTGATGTATGGTCCTCTTCTTTTGATTTTCTGAATATTTGGCATGTTTTTCCTTAATACCAGGTATGCTCTCATTCTCGACAAAAATTTTCCAACAATCCGAGTCAAAATCAACAGGACGTACATCTAACTTCTCTTGCATAGTGACCTTGCCTAGGAGAAGACCAGTTCTTAGATCATGTTTATATGTCCTGAACTTCTGTGGAAGAGACCCCATAACAATCATCTTGGCTAAATGATTTGGCACATTGAACTCGAATTCTTGCTGAAATAAACAAGTTTCAAGTCAAAAATCAACAAGATTCATCAAGCCATTCGTTCATAAAACCATGATAGAAGAAAAAGAAAGAAACTATAGATTACATACCAACAACTTAAACCACACATCTTCTTTGAAGTTATCCGGAACCTGCCTCCAATCCACATATTTGACTGGACAGTAGGCACGGACAAGTTTGCCATCCCGAGTAGCTAATTTGTCTGCATTGTCACCTACAGGTCTCCCATACAAATTAACCGTTACCATCAACTTTGGCTTAGAAACAACATTAGTTTCAGTCGCTGAAGAAGAATAAGCAGGATCACTAGTTTGTGGTGAAGAAACAGTTGAATGCACACTATTAGAGGCTTCAATAGTATCTATCTGCATTCAACACAGAGAAAAACTATAAGAACATTAAATCGTAGACTTTATTAGTACTAGAAAATATAAGTAAATGAAGGAGAATAAACAGAACATTGAAACCTAAACACAAGCATATCCGTAACAAGAACACAAAATAAACAGAATCACAAAACCAAATTTCCTCAAACACTACCACTAAACAAAATAGACCCATAGGTTCACAAAATTAACTCAATTCATGTAAAGAAGAAACAGAAAAACCAACCAATGTTGCATAACAAAAAACAAACAAACTTCAAATATCACTAAAAACTGTAATAGAAATAGAAATAGAAATAGAGAAAAAACTGTAATAGAAATAGAGAAAAAACAGTAAAAATGTGGGTATTGACAGAAATCCAAAAACAGTAAATCCAAAGATTCAATATGTAATGTGGGTATTGATTGAGATGTCCTCAGTTGTGAGCTTTGAGTAGCGATATTAGTTGATAAATGATAATTCCCCTGAAATATGTAAAGGATTCTCCAAATCTGTTTAGACCGTCACCATACAAACCAATAACTTCTACTCATGCATCAAGAAAGTCTGCAAGAGTTTGGATACTCACAATATGCTCAACGTTTATAGCTTCCAAGAGCTCAAATAGAGAAAGCAACTAATATTCAACATTCATTTATAAACAAGAAAGCATTGTGTACCGTAGTATAAGCAATTAGAGTGTGAAGATGAAAAAAGCAAGAAAGCGTTGTGTATGGTGAAGGAACTCACCGAAAACTCAGCCTCCCTCCCTAATGAATCTCCAAAAAACTGTAATAGAAATAGAGAAAAAAATAGTAAAAATGTGGGTATTGACAGAAAACAAACATAAATCCTAAAATCTTAGTAACAGAACCCAAATCCATTCAAATAAACTGAAACCCTAACATCTTAATAGCAAAACCCAAAACCCAAAACTCAAACAAACTGAAACTGAAATTGAAATTGAAATTAATATAAAACTGAAACTGAAATTGAAATTGAGAATATGAAAAATATTATTATCATGAAATTGATAAAATTAAACTGAAACCCTAATATCAAATCTTCATACCAGAAATTGATGATGTGAAACATAAACAAAAAGAAGGTTTTCATGATATCACCTTAGAGAGCAGCGATTGTGAGAATTGATTTGAAAGATATACAGGCTTAGGAACCCTAAGTTTCTTGGAAAAAATTGAATCAAGTCTAGAGACCGGATTATATAGAAAAGAGAAAAGAGAAAAGAGAAGGGGGGAACTAAAACTAAGATTTGAAATCATTCTAAAATTTCAGAGTGATTTGGCGGAAAATCTTGGTGGGAAACGAAATTTTGGGGATTTTTGGAGCGGGAGAAGAGAGAATGGGGGAAATTTTGGGATTTTTGTGTTTCTCGAACTTTCGGTTTTGGCTAATGAAAAGAGATGTGGTAAAACAAAGAGCCACGTTAGCTATTTGATTACCATTAATTTTACTTCCTTTAATCAATGGTCAATAATCCTCTAACTTCCCTCATACGGATCCAATATGGAATGGAGAGATTACCATTCATTTTACTTCCCTTAATCAATGGTCAATAATCCTCTTATTTCCCTCATACGGATCCAATATGGAATGGAGGGCTAAAGATCATTTTACTTCCCTTAATCAATGGTCAATAATCCTTTTATCTCCCACATACAGATCGAATGAAACAGATGGCTAAAAAATGAAGCTTTTTTCTTCGATTTTGTTATAAACTTTGGATATTTCATTGGATAACAACACAAAGAAGTTGATACTAATCAGAATTAAGTTCACAAAATCAGAAGATTTTGAGTCATTAATCAGTTTCTGAGACAGGAATCCGATTTTGTTAGAAACTTCGGATATTTCGTTGGATAATAACACTAAGTGCACAAAATCGGAAGATTTCGAGTCACTAATCAGTTTCTGAGACACGAATCCGATTTTGTTAGAAACTTCTGATATTTCGTTGGATAATAACACTAAGTGCACAAAATCAGAAGATCTCGAGTCACTAATCAGTTTCTGAGACGGGAATCCAGTTTTCTTAGAAACTTCAGATATTTCGTTGGATAATAACACTAAGTGCACAAAATCAGAAGATCTCGAGTCACTAATCAGTTTCTGAGACAGGAATCCGATTTCGTTAGAAACTTCGGATATTTCGTTGGATAATAACACTAAGTGCACAAAATCAGAAGATTTTGAGTCATTAATCAGTTTCTGAGACATGAATCCGATTTTTTTTGAAACTTCGGATATTTCGTTGGATAATAACACTAAGTGCACAAAATCGGAAGATTTCGAGTCACTAATCAGTTTCTGAGACACGAATCCGATTTTGTTAGAAACTTCAGATATTTCGTTGGATAATAACACTAAGTGCACAAAATCGAAAGATTTCGAGTCACTAATCAGTTTCTGAGACACGAATCCGATTTTGTTAGAAACTTCTGATATTTCGTTGGATAATAACACTAAGTGCACAAAATCAGAAGATCTCGAGTCACTAATCAGTTTCCGAGACAGGAATCCGATTTTGTTAGAAACTTCTGATATTTCGCTGGATAATAACACTAAGTGCACAAAATCAGAAGATCTCGAGTCATTAATCAGTTTCTGAGACAGGAATCCGATTTTCTTAGAAAGTTCGGATATTTCGTTGGATAATAACACTACGTGCACAAAATCAGAAGATCTCGAGTCACTAATCAGTTTCTGAGACAGGAATCCGATTTTCTTAGAAACTTCAGATATTTCGTTGGATAATAACACTAAGTGCACAAAATCAGAAGATTTTGAGTCATTAATCAGTTTCTGAGACAGGAATCCGATTTTCTTAGAAACTTTGGATATTTCGTTGGATAATAACACTAAGTGCACAAAATCGGAAAATTTCGAGTCACTAATCAGTTTCTGAGACACGAATCCGATTTTGTTAGAAACTTCGGATATTTCGTTGGATAATAACACGAACTTGTGTCTAAAGGATGTTATTAGATTGAGATTCACTTGTCTAAACCAAATAGTAAGTTCTAGATAATATAATGTCAATCTTATTTCTATTCAGGAATCCATTTATAAAACGAGATGTGAGGAAATTGAAGTAATTGTACAAAATCGGAAGATTTCGAGTCATTATTCAGTTTCTGAGCCAGAATCTGATTATTCAGTTCACCCGAATGAGAATTCCATCTCCAAATCGAGTACTCATTGAACCTGAGTTTCTGAGACAAATCCGTTTTTTTTGAAGGCGGCAAAGTTGCCACATTTCTTACTTTACCATATTATAATGATAAAATCATAAAGTCCTAACTTTTCAAAATTTCATCAAAATATAATAAATTAATTCCATTAATCAAATATTGGGTTACCTTTCCACAAAATTTATTTACTGAACTCTGTTTGAAGCTCGTTAAACAAAAAATCTGACCTCAAAATGATTTTACAAAACTCTTTTTGGTTACAGTTGGTTCAATCCAAAGGTTACCTGTTCGATGCAATTACACAGTGGCTATTCTCGTCTTCTTGGCACCATTCTTGGCCTCTTGGCACCATAAACATTAAGCAAACAAGCCAAATGGGGTTCATCGACAAGAACATTTTTAAAGCTGCCGGGACTAGGCTTCTCAAGATCGTCTACCTTTATCTTTAGCCCCATTGGTGAAGGAATAAAAACCCAATGATCAGAGCTTTTCAAATCTTTGGAGTAAAAAACCTGGCTTGCCTCTTCCACTAGAATTGCTGGTTCTTCATATATTTTACTGGAACTTCTCATACTGTTCAACTTTACCAAAACCAAATTAGAATCTGGACAAATTTTGATTCCACTGCCTACCTTCACCCAGTCACAGTAGAAGACAGTCTCATGAAAAGTGGTATAGGAGAAAACACAAAACCATTTACACGATATTTTATATACTCTGTCGCTCCTCCAACAGGACCTTGTGCCAATCTCCACAAAACCGAATCTATTTTTTTCTCTTGCACTAGCTATACAAAATGAAAATAACGAAAGTCAACCAAGGCTTAGATTGAAACTAAAGCTTCCATTGGAGAGAAACTAATTTCACGCTTAGCATTTTCAATTTTCCATATAAGGTGTCCACATCTGTATAATCTAAACAAGATACATAGAAGCCATACCTTTTCAACCAACCATGGAATGAACTTTGTTTGTGTTTCTACCTCATCGACAGTGACCTCCTTACCAGTAGAATCTAAGATGGGTAAGAGGGTGTCACAAAACTCCCTACAAGTAACATAAACCATATCAATGTTCAAGCAACATTTTGTTTACTTCTCATTAGTGAATTTGAAGAAAAATATACAGTGCAGCAAAAACATACCTATAATAGGCATCAAGACCTGGAGGGTTTAATCGAAAGAGTACCCACCTACGTATTTGTACAAATTGTACGTTGGTTAGGGTCACTTCCTTATCTTTAACTTTAAGCATAGGACCTACGTTACTGAACTCCGAATCTGGTCTTAAAAAGGCTTCCCAAGTAGCTTTGTGATTTCCAGCGCTTGCATTTGGCATGCACTCCATCGCACCTGTAACAGACTCTTGTAAAAGACGGGACACTGAAATAGACCCTTCAATATATCTTTTGTTATTTGGTATGTTTTTGCAGTCCTTCATTGCCCTGTTTCAGTTGCACATGTATATATCAGCAAAATAAAAGATTAGGTATATACCTAATAACCAATACCACATGACTAAATGAACAATTCACCTTTCAAAAGGATACATCCACCGAAACCTGACGGGTCCACAAATCAAAGCCTCGTCTTCCAAATGAACCATATTGTGGACACTTATATCAAAAAAGGAAGCTGGAAAGTACTTCTCAAGCATACACATTTCCTCTGCAACCATGAATCGAGCCTTTTCGAGATCACTTTTACACAAGATTTTAGAACACAAAATTCTGAAATACAAACTGATTTGGTGAAGTGCTGTTCGCAACTCTTTGTGGCGAGAAAAAGCATGTTGAAGTAGAACTGGCAGCAAATACATCATAATGACATGATAATCGTGGGATTTCAAGCTACTGATACTCAGCGTTTTCATATTCACATTGTTACTAATGTTCGATGAGAAACCAGTAGGAAGTTTTAGATCTTTAAGAATCTTGCAGAAATCAGACTTTTCTTCTTTGCTCAGAACAAACACCGGTGTTGGTTTTACATCAGCTCCAGTAATACGATTTTGTGTAGTCCAAAATGTCCACAATGGAGACCTAGCTTCTTTAACTCTTCCCGTGCATTCCATGAGTTCATAGACTTATTATTATAATCGAAGATTGTCTCCATTATGTGATCCATAACATTTTTTTCGGTGTGCATTACATCAACACAATGCCGTAAATAGAGCATACGATAGACTTCAAGATCCCACCAAATACACTTCTTGTAGAATGCACCAGTGATTTGATTATCTTCAACGTTGTCATTATCAGGATCGTATCTCTTTCTCTTTGCTGTTTTTCTCTTTACTAACTTACCAGGTGTGTAATCCACAAGAGATAATTTTTCTAATGACTCCTCTCCAGTCAGTCGCTTTGGAGCAAAGTTAAACTCATCTTTACTTAGACCGAAGTTCCCACCCTTTTTTCTAAATGGATGGCCAGCCTTAAGGAATATCCTATAATTAGGATAGACCTCCTTATTACCATAAGGCAAATGAACACTTCTTGTCTTGTCGGCACAACAAACACAAGCAAAATAACCATGAGTAGTACATCCGGACAAAACACCTTGTGCTGGCAAGTCATGAATCCCCCACATTAGGCAAGCTCTAAGTAGAAAGTATTCCTTTCGGTGGGCATCATAAACTTTCATTCCATTCTCCCAAAAGTCATTCAGTTCATCTACTAGTGGTGGTAGAAACACATCTATGTCTTGTCCCGGCGACTTTCTCCCTGGGATCAACAACGACATTATTTGAAACTCAGATTTCATGCACAATGAAGGTGGTAGATTATACATCACCAATATCACAGGCCAACAACTCCAGATTAAATTCTGCGTACCATGCGGATTGAACCCATCAGTTGCAATTCCAAACCACACATTTCTGCCCTCCTTTGCAAACTCTGGAAATTTGTTTTTCACTAAAGCCCACTGATGTGAATCTATCGGATGATGCATGTACTCACTAGAAACTTCAGCTCGATCATGCCATGTCATTGCTTCAGATATCCAAGGTGTACCATAATATCTCTTAAATCTTTCTCCAACGGGAAAGTGTCTCAGCACCAGTGAAGGTTCCTTTGTCTTCTTTGGCCCAAATTTCCCTTGTTTGACCTTAAATCTTGGTTCTTTACGTTGCGGACAGCTTGTTGCATCTTCATGCTCCTTATAGTACAAAATACAATGATTTGGGCACGCATGAATATCCTTACATTTCATACCTAGACCCAACATAATCGACTTCATTTCCGTATATCTACTGGGCATCGTGTTTTCTTTTGGTAACCACCCTTTTATCATTTCCAACAATTTGGTCACACAATTACCTGATATTCCAAACTGTTTCTTTAAATTTTGCAGCTCCACGATCGCCGATAGTGTACTAACATTGCCTTCACAAGTAGGATATAATTTATGTTCAGCCAATTCTTTGTACTTTTCGTGTCTCTTTTGCGCATCTGGTTCAAACTCGAATGGTTCCTCAGTATCATCTTGTGTCCCATTAGCATCATCGATAAAAACACCACCACCATTACTTCCATGAACTTCAAATGCAGCATCAATAAAAGGATTCAAATCTGGAAATACATCTTCTCTAACTTGCTCATTAGACACACTCTCTACTGGACGACTCATTACATTATTAACCGGCTGCTTCTCACCATGAAATACCCAAGTTATATACGACTTGTCGATACCATACTCGTACAAATGCTGTTGCACTTCCTTAATATCGAGACGACCCCCATTTAGACATCTAGAACATGGGAAAGGACAAATGGTTTTCCAAGGACCATATGTAGATGCATATTTAATGAAATTTTTTACCCCATCTTTGTATACTTGACCAAACCTATCATTCTCAAACATCCAAGACTTATCCAATTCTCTCCGCATTCTGAAAATCAAGATTAACCACGTTAGCCAGGTCCCCAAATCTTATTTTAGTGCACCAAATTCATCTAATAACGAAAAAGGAACGAATAAGAAACACAAAAGAATTTTACAGAACATGACAAAGAACATTAAGAGCAGTAAGTAACTATATAAAAATTCATGAATTATCGCTAGATGATAGTAAGTTATCCACTGCGATACACGAATACCAATGGCAGCAAACTTCTGACTTCCTAAAGATGAAGTGCAACAGTCAAATCAGAATACCAGTCAGGGGCTAGTAAATATAATTCATACAAGTTTATAAATACTGCTAATTCACTAACTAGTTGATCCCAAACGTTCAATTCGGTGCAACACAATGTAAAAAATAAAAAACCCAATCTCATAAAAACCAAAATTTCAATCCCTAAAATAAAAATGAAACATGAATTAGTCATGGGAACTTTAAGTATTTCAGCTCCATTCAAACAATTTACCAAACATTTTGAGCACAAAACAAACGGTTTTATTTCTTTCTTTTAGCAAAAATTGCAACTTGAACAATGTTATAGAAGAAATTTTTGATCATAGGTTCTTTTCACAACAGAAAATTTGACTAAGAAACCTAAATTTCAATACCCATCTTAAAGTAACAAAAATAAAAGAGGAAGAAAACCAACCTGTAATTGATAACTTTCTAGCAAAATTAGGGTTCTTAATATAGAAGATTGCTGAGATTTAATCCTCTAATTCCTTCAACTATCGTGGTTAGAGCTCTCTTCAACTTGCTCACGGCTCGATCGATCGGAGTTTGGGAGACCAAAATTAAACGCATCTGAGTTCAACTGATAGAAAGAGTTTCGGAGTTTGGAAGAAAGAGTTCTTCGGGTGCGTAATGGGTGGAAGAGTTGTGGCGGTGTGGTTTCGGTCCTTAAGATTTTGGAAAATAGCTAAGTTAGTTTGTGGTTCCCATTATCTACTGGTTCCGGGATATAAGTTATTCTAAGGTTCTAAAACTTAAATTGGTTCCAAACAAAAGATTTATGAAATGTTAAAATTTATATTTTTGCATTTTCAAAATTTTAAAACGAATTATTGTGTTAGCTATGTCAAACTGTGTTACTAATGAAAATGACAAACAGTTATAAAGGTAGGGTGGATTTTGGTATACATGGATTTTGGGTAGAAATATTAGTAATAGTGATTTTGTGTAAATTATGTTAGGCATGTATCACTAATTATCTCACACTTTGAATAGTTATTTAGTTTATATTTGATAATTCCTAAATATGGTAACTATTGCTTAATTTGCTAACCCTTCATATAAGTTACTAGAATTATAATGGATCATTTGGGTTACGAAAATAAAAAGAGTTAGCATATGTATTGTTAGGAAAACCTAGATTTGGTGTAGTGCACTGAGCTATGCTCTTGGACCCAAAATCCAAGAAGATTGAAACAGAGAAGAAGAAGTTATATTTTTTTTGAAGCAAAAAGAAGAAGTTATATCATAGGTAACGTTACAGATAAAAATGCATGTTACAAGACTTGGTCAACAATACTCTATTTTGACTGTTTGACTGTTATACCTATTGAGTTTTAGGATTTGCTAAACATTATCCATGATGCTAATTTATGCCAGGCAATATTTTATAGGTACAATTGCAATTCACATGATTCAGAATCGATATCCAATTTAAACATACTGAGAATGAGGAATATTCCTGGCAATATTTTATAGGTACAAATATATCATTGCAATTCATATAATTCAGAATCGATATCCAATTTAAACACACTGAGAATGAAGTATATCGACCAATTTCTTGTCAACTTGAAAAGCCTTCGTCAAAACGTAATCATCAATGAATGGTTTGGAACCAAAAACAGCGTCCCCTATTCTATTTACACCAGGGTTTTGGCTACTTAAGAAGGAGATAGCAATAGCAGGGGTTTTCCCCACGTTCATTTGATAATGAATGAGTCCCTGAGGGAATACAAACACATCTCCCTTGTAAATCAATTTGGTGAAGAGCTTGTTATCTGGATTTGATGTGACAAATCCAACCCGAAGAGTACCTTCCATTACGGTTAAAACTTCAGTTGCTCTTGGATGTGTATGCGGTGGATTAACTCCCTTTGGTGCATAGTCAACACGAGCCACTGAGAGACCAAGAGTATTAAGTCCAGGAATTATAAAAACATTATCCAATGTAACAATGGATCCTACTGGGTTCGTAATTACTCCAGGTTTATTGAAACGGGAAAGATAGAAATCATCGGCTACAACAAGATTTGGGTCCTTGCAGAATAAACCGTTCACAAAGACTGCATTGAAACAGATTCAGATGTACGTTAAGTAATTATTAACAAAATAATTAATGCTTCCTTAACATGAAAACTATAATAATCATGGCTAAAATCACAGAGCTGAGAAAAAGTTTTCTATACCAGCATGATTTGGGTTTTCAGCTGCGACACAAAAGTCTTGCAGGGAACCTGGATCAGTAGCAAAAGCAAATGAAGAAAACAAAGCCATGAAGACTACAAGTAGATAAAAGGTGAAGCTTTTCATTCTCTTCTTTCACTAAAACAAAAATTTCAATATAATTCAAATTATAAACGCTGCTTCTTCTATTCTTTTTCGATGAGCAACTTACTTATTTGAGGTGACAATTTTTGCAAATTATCTATCAACTGAGTATTTATATAGGAAAAAAAAATGTCTTCAATTAGTCTAGTTTATATAAAAAAATCAAAAAGATCAACGGTTTTCATAAATTTGAAATGGTCGTTAAAAAATTTCAAACAGTGAACTCACATGAGATAAGGGAGTTGGATTTTTTTTAAGCTTCTCATGAAAAGTTTAGCAACTTTGTAGGCTAATGTTTATATCGTAGTAAGAAGCTTTAATTAAACTTCGATTAAGTAATTATAAATTTTGTCGCCGAACAACATGACTAAGTCTGCAAATACATTTTATATTTAGTATGTGGAAAAGATCAAGATATGCTGCCATAGAAGTTTTCTTCACTTCCATGACATGATATAATGATATGTGGTTCTGTTGAGTAATCGCGTTAGTGACGCCGACCATGGCTAAGTCAAATATACATAAGTTTGTGGCAAGACATTATATAGTTGCTAGTGAGAAGTGAGGGAGGGAGGCTATTGAGTTACTATTATAACGGTAGCCGTAGTAGTAATACAATCATAAAACTTTAATGGCGACGATGGAGACCACCACGATCCTATTTTTTGAAACATTTTATCGTCTTTTGGTCATATCATGAAAATAAATGCATCTAAATTGAATATTAATAATACTCGCCAACACCAAATTCTTTCTGGAAATTGGGTCAATTGTCCAAATATTTTTAAAACATGAATTTAATGGATGAGTAAAAATTAGTGTTACTGAAATGGACAACAAAAAAATAGCAAGGATGAATCTGGATTCATCGTGGCTTAAATTTAAAAGATAGCGAGGGTGAAACTGGATGCACCCTGATGTAAATTAAAAATAAGAAAAAGTATTTGAAAATGGGTAGGATAAACAGTTTACATCTGGTTTTCACATACTCGTTCATTTAAACAGTATCAAATTCGGTTAATTGACCAATTTTATGAATTCTTTAAGGATCAAATAAAAAAAATAAATATTAATAATAAAACTTAAGTTGTATATTGTAATAATTTATTATATAAAGAATTGGCTCATCAAAGTGACGCATTTGTAAAGAGAGAAATTATTTTAGTGCATGTATATTTTGCGGAAATTGTTCCTCAAGGACAATTTATGCTTCAACCGAACAATCGTACATAATAATGCCGATTATGCCCATTCTTTATACACTTAATAATCCATCACCTAATTAACGCGCCGAAGTAGCATGTTACTATATGTTGGTGGAACCGATCGAGAGTTGACATAGCAGAAGCTATTATTTGTTATAATGCCAACAAAATCAATCAGAAAAGTTTTAAGTCAACCATTTTCGTTATTGTTAAGGTAGATTTAATGCATGATGTCTTTATACCACTAATAATTGGTTAGTTAATTGAAAAATCAAAGTAATAATTGAAGACAATTGCTTAATCATCCAGAGAACATGCAATGGCAGCCTTTGCGCATTGTGGAAAAACTGGAAGGCAAGGTGAGACGATAGTACACGATTAAGGTTTCCATAACTATATAAACATGTTTCGACGTTGATCATCTTCATGTTCACGACAACCACTTTTCATTTCTTAGTTGAGAGTTTTAATTAATCATGTCTACTATTCTAAGGTTTGTCTCAATTTTAGTTCTTGTTATTGTTATCTTAGACGCGACTAATGGTCAGGGTCTAAAATTAGGATTCTACAAAAAGACATGTCCTGATGCAGAATCAATTATTCGTAAGACAACTGCTTCATTTGTTTCAAAAAATCCTACTCTCGCCGCTGCGTTATTGAGGATGAATTTCCATGATTGTTTCGTCAAGGTATCATTCATTACAGCATTTTACTAGTGTATGCTTGCTTTTTTAGTTAGTTTGTGATTTTTAGCATGTATTAATACGTACTAAAATCTAGGCATGCATCTATACTGCAGGGTTGTGATGGTTCAGTTCTATTAAATTCTACAAGCAGCAACCAAGCTGAGAAATCTGCACCTCCTAATCTATCCCTTAGAGGATTTGGTGTGATTGATGCTGTAAAGGCTTCAGTAGAACAAAAGTGCCCTGGAGTTGTTTCATGTGCAGACATTCTATCGTTGGCAGCTAGAGATGCAGTAGCCACGGTAAATTAACAATTACTAATTGATTATCCATTTGATACGTTTGAACAAATTATCTATATGCACATATGATTTATGAACAAAAATTCTAAACTTTGGATTAATTCTTCAGATTAAGGGACCATATTGGAAGGTAACTACAGGTAGAAGAGATGGACGGGAATCGACCGCTGTAAATGCCTTAACAAATCTACCACCAGGAAGCGCCGACATCAGCTCATTGAAGGCTACATTTGCATCAAAGGATTTGAGTCCAAAAGACCTTGCAGTCCTATCAGGTATATATGCTTATCTGATCGAATTATACGTAAAAAAAAAAAAGTTAAACTATGTCTTCATTTACTTTGGTATCAGTCAAGAAATTAAGATTCAGGAAAATTAATTGTTTAATCATGCATAATATATACTTTTGAATATTTACAGGTGCACACACAATTGGTATTTCCTTCTGCACAAGCTTTACAAACAGACTATACAATTTCACCGGTAAAGGAGATTCAGACCCAACATTGGACAGCGAGTATGTTCCGAGATTAAAGAGCAAATGCAAGCCAAACGATGCAGTTCAGACAGCTGAGATGGATCCTGGGAGTTTCAAATCATTCGACTCAAGTTACTATTCGCTTGTTATTAAGAGAAGGGGATTATTTCAATCTGACTCAGCCCTACTTAACGACGCAGTAACTAAGGCTTACGTCAAAAGACAAGCAACAAAAAGAGGATCACCAACTTTCTTCAAGGATTTTGCTAAATCTATGGAGAAAATGAATGCTATTGAAGTTCTCACTGGTAAAGCCGGTGAAATCAGAAAGCATTGTGCCTTTATCAACTAGATATAGCCAGAGGTTGAGTTAATTTCTTGAAGACGGATATAAAAGTTGAGATCTGAATATGGGACAGAATGGATGTCGTATAAGTTGCATCAACTTGTAGTATAATCAAATTTGTTTGTATTGTCATTTCCTTTTTCTCTTTTTTCTATTACACGCATGAGTATCATTTTGTATTTCCTTTAATGGAAATTGCTCAACGGAGATTTCTTCCTCCAGAGAAAGATTTACTTGGAAAATCATTATTTTCTCTGTCAATTATTCGTAGTTTCCTGGATGAGTTGAATTTTGCATTTTTCCCAGTTGAATTGGCAAATAAGTGACACTAAAATTAAATTTTCAATGTTCCACTCCTGGTGCAATAGTCAATAATTGAAGAATTGAGAAACCTCGTGGAAAAGAAGAGTCCAGTATGTAGCTAAAAAATATAACAAAAACGAATCCCCCGGACTCAGTGCAAGAGAGACCCAATATTATTATTATTTTTTATTAATAAAAAATTTGATGCTGACGTGTTTCAATATGAAGTCACTGATATCATCACCCGTCAACTTCACTACTGTATTACAGTGACAAACATTTTATTAAGAAAACTCGGACGCATTTCATTAATCAAATATAAGTAGCTACTTTAAGCGACCAAAATCCCAGCGAGAGCCCAAAATTTTAGTCACTTTAAGGGTTTAAGCATCCAAAGTTGCAACTGCCGTAAAGTTTGGCGGCTACAAACCTGTGTCATCTAATATCTAGCCACGACCGAATGTGTTTGCTCGCTACATCACTCTTTCAAGTCATCTATAGCAGCTTGAAAAGTGCTCAGGTAGCTATTCACTTTGAGGCACCGACTCCTAGCAACTAAAAAATGAATAGGTTGGTACAACCTCTCTGAGCAACCAAGTTTAAGGCGTTTGAAACCGATAATGATCTCATTTTAATTTCTTATTGGTTAGATTAGTGTCATACGGATCATGGTTGTTATCTTAGTTTACTATTAGGGGTTCACAATGGCATGTCGGTCCGGTTTTTAGGCAAAACCATTGATCAAACCGTATACATCTCGGTTTTCGATTTAAAAACTGCCACTGAACTGTTGATGGATCGGTTGCGTCTGAAACCGATCCGAGTCCGCTCGGTCATTTTTCTGGCTACTACTATTTTAACTGGTTCCAAATGAGAAAAAAAAAACAAAAGAAACCAAAAAACTATCCTACAACATGAAATAAATCTCGGAGCTTTACTGAAACCTTGAAAATTTAAAACTATATCGATAATTCCTCCGGTCAAAAAATCTGTGGAACTTGGTCAATTATGCCGATTAACGCATCAGTTCTCATCTCGGTGAAAAATAGAAATCAGCTTGGCCAAGGTGAAATTTTTGGTCTCGGATAAATTAAGTGAACTAAATGGATATCTGAGTTGACTTAATAGTCAACCATATAAACGCATGGAATCCAAGAAAAATCGAGTAACTATTGAATAAAATTGATTAATAACGGGTGAAATTCGTTTGAAATTAATAGGCAATAATAAAATTATACCCATGGAATCCAAGGAAAATCGTGTGGAGCGCGCGATGTTGGATAAGGTTAATATATAACAGGTGAAATTGACTAAAGAGTATGGACATTCGGATAAAATTATCAATAACATGAGAAGCCGATATAATCCAAGAGAAAGTGGGTGAGGTCGATCTACATAAAGTAAAACTGACAGATAAAATAAATAAATTAAGTGTACTAAATGAAAATTCGATTTAATTTAATAGTTAACCATATAAACCCATTGACTCCAGGAGCAATCGAGTGATGTCGAGTGATATTGAATAAAATTGATTGATAACATGTGAAATTGACTATAGTCAATCGGCGCATACGGTTAAAATGATGAATAATTAGAAGAAAATCGATATATCTGATTGAAAATGAATGCGACAACCAAATTTGGTAAGATTGCACGTACACACACAGGTATGTACACTTTTTGATATGATTTCACAACTGCCAAAGGTACCCATACTCGGTACGCATACCTGGTTGACCTGACATAGTTCGGAAGCGTAAGTGCAAAGGCAAAAGTACATGAAGTACCTAAGGTTAAGCATACTTGTTGTGAAAACCTTGACCATGGCTATAATTCACTTTTGCTATATTTCTCACACACACTTCTAAGAAAAATTGCAAGTTCAAGCTTGTCTTGTTTAAACTCAGGAAATATTTTTCGAAGGAATCTTATCTGTAAATCGATGAATTCATCGTTCGTACGAAGTAGATGGACTTATAGTAGTCCACTCACGTCCAGGTTACGATCTCGGAGCCAAGGCATGTGTACAATATGCCAGAACATGGTTTTTTTAATGTTTCAGGGTATCTTCCGAAGGAATCCTATCTGTAAATGGATGAATTCATCGTTCGTACGAAGTAGATGCACTTACAGTAGTCCATTCATGGCAAGGTTACGATCTCGGATCCAAGGTATGCGTACAATATGCTAGAACATGGTTTATTTAACGTTTCAGGGTATATTCCGAAGGAATCTTACCTGTAAATGAATGAATTCATCGTTCGTACGAAGTAGATGGACTTATAGTAGTCCACTCACGGCCAGGTTACGATCTCGGAGCCAAGGTATGTGTACAATATGCCAGAACATGGTTTGTTTAACGTTTCATGGTATATTCCGAAGGAATCTTACCTGTAAATGGATGAATTCATCGTTCGTACGAAGTAGATGCACTTATAGTAGTCCATTCACGGTCAGGTTACGATCTCGGGCCAAGGTATGCGTACAATATGCCAGAACATGGTTTGTTTAACGTTTCAGGGTATATTCCGAAGGAATCTTACCTGTAAATGGATGAATTCATCGTTCGTACGAAGTAGATGGACTTATAGTAGTCCACTCACGTCCAGGTTACGGTCGTATGCATACAATATGCTAGAACCTTGCCAAAGCTTCTTGGTTCACATTTTGTATTCCGTTATACCACATTTGAAGTTCGAATCAACATCGAGCTTCATATTTATCGATTTAGATGATGTATCATGCTAAGTTTGAAGTCAGAACCCTCCCAGAGCTTCTTGACTCATAGTTTGTATGTTGTTATACTACATTTGAAGTTTGAATCAAAACTGAACTTCATATGTATCGATTTCGATGATGTATAATGCTAAGTTCGAAGTCACAAACCCTCCCGGAGGTTCTTGGCTCAGAGTTTGTATGTTTTTATACCACATTTGGAGTTCGAATCAACACTAAACTTCATATTTATCGATTTCGATGATGTATCATGCTAAGTTTGAAGTCAGAAACCCTCTCATAGGTTCTTGGATCATAGTTTGTATGTTGTTATACCACATTTGGAGTTCGAATCAACATTGAGCTTCATATTTATCGATTTTGATGATGTATCCAGCTAAGTTTGAAGTCTGAACCATCATGAATTTCGTGGTCCATCTCTAGTAATCTTATAACCTGAATTTACCAGTGTGAATTAAAGCTACTTCATGACCTGTATGACTTGTAAAAATTATTTCATGACTAGTCGAAATTCAAACCCGAAGCACAAAGAGAAAGCACAAAAACACAAAGAGAAAGCACAAAGAAACACACCAATTATCGAATTCATTTTTCATTTTCCCGATTCATTCTTATACATTTTTTGGATTTTTTTATATCAAAATGTCGAAAACAATGTTCTAAATTTATTTATATTTTTTTTGGATTTTTTTTCATGTTAAAGGTTGATAATTAAACCGAAAACATGAGTTCGTATTAACACAAAAGAAACACAATGCTTTTCAACCCGCATGAGCATCAAAAATACAATCTCAACCGTCATATTCTTTTCTCAATCCGTATGGCTGGATCCAACGAACTCCGTCCATCATTTTCATTCACCCATCAAACCCTCCCAACCACTCGAACTCTATCTGTTTTACTTGAGAAAATCTAATTCACTCAACCCATCTTTACTCATCATCGCCATCTCCTCTCCCTCTCTTCACCTGATTCACCAAATCTCTTCAAAAACCCTAATTCTTTTACATAAAATCAAACCATTTACTTTCTATGGTTCTCCTAGGTTAGGTTAGGTCTTGGTCGGGAAGAACACAGACTCAGAGTAGACATGAATTGTGCTGCTACCAGTTGCTGGTTCGATGTGGGGTTCTGATTTTAACTTTGATGTCGTGAATTAAATGGGTTTACATTTAAATCAGAGAAGAAGTGAATCAGAAGGAATTAGTGAGGATTTTGTGGAGTTACTCAGCGGAGAAGTGAATCGGAAGGAATTGGTTTACTTATGGGTAGGGTTCCTTTTTTTTCTTTCAATTTTTCTTAAAATCCTTAGATTTATGATCGAGATATCCTTTTTACGACTTAGGTTTTTGTTTTTTTATTTCAATTACGCCATGCAATTCATTTGCTTGTTTTTTCTTATTTTTTCCCAAGATCTGGATTCGATTTGGTTGGATTGTGTGGTTTTCAAACTTTGATTTTGTTAATCTTTGTATGTATATGTTGGATTTTGGGGATTTTTGATTGAATTTATTGGATTGGATTTGGGGTATTTTGATTTTTCACTCTTTCTTTCTTAATCCTTGTACTTGTTTTTGATGTTTTGATTCAGAATTTGATGGGGGTTTGATGTTATGAATGGCTGAGCAGTTAGTGAATATGACTTTTTCTGTTTGCATAATATGCTAGAGGTGATGGTCAAGTCTGATTTCCAGCTTGTGGTGCTCTTATGTTATCAAATTTGAATAAATGAGTAATTCATTTGGTATTTTATTTGAGCAGGTAATTTGCTGTCTGGAGGGAGCTAGAGTTGGCATCCAGTATGAGACACCTTTTGTCATTAAAACCCATCATTTCTAATGTTTATAATTTTGGCACAAGCTTTGAACCATACCAATGGTACACAGAGCTTTGCCAGAAAAGCGTATGAAAGGGTAAATCCTAAGTTCTTTATCCCGCACATTGATTGGCCTTTATCTAAGCTTATCTTATACATGTGACCTACATAGTACGTACACTATTGAGGGTGATAAAAAGGTTCTACTGGTTTACAAATGTCACGTCCTTAGAGTTTTTGTATGCTTTTTTTCTTCTAAACTTGATGTTGTTTGCTAGTGATTATAGTGGTTGTCCCCTGAACTACGTGAAAGTAAGAAATAACTTATTGAAGGTCTAATCAATCTGGATTGAGTGTTCTGCCAATCTTAAATGATGTGATAACATGATATGTATCAATTTGATCTTAATTATTTTTAGTTGTGGTACACTCACAAGTTCTCTTTCGTTAGGCGCGCAAAAATCTCCCAGTTAATCCACTCAGTATGTTCATGGGAACTCACAAGGCTAGTAAGCTGGGTAAACTGTGTGAAGATTGGCAGGTACAAATTTTCCTTGATTCACTACTAATATATTAGAATAATGATTGAGGCTTACTGTAAGTCTAAATGCAAACTAAGCATCCCAACCTACAAGGTACAGATTTGTAGCATGTGTCATTTGTTACTGTTAGTAGTAATTTACTTACAGGCCATAAACTATCTCTGTCCTGTACTACATTTTTCCATTTTGATAAGTTAAGTTCTTTGCTTCTTTTTTTTTTTTTTTACCGTAACACATATTTAGAATTTAATCCATTTTCAATAGATAGTTTCTAGTTGTCTGTTTTTCTTTTATTAGAATTGGGTCTATAGTTAACATGTGTGTTAGTATAATGTTGTTAGTCAATTGACAGTAGCACAAAGTTGTTGACAATGAGTAGCCTACCAAGCTACTTATTTGTAGTTCATAGTTTATATATGTAAAAAAATAATAATTATATGATGATTTCCAGTAACACAGGAATATATGATGATTTCGAATAGTTTTCGGGATCCATTAATTTTTTGTTGGTTGATATCTTAAATGTCCGCATGTTTTTGTGTTGACAAAATATGATTTGTTGTAAACTTTTTTTTTGCAATGAGTTCTTTGATCATACATAGAACCTTAGTTGTTTAAATGTAGTCTTAACATAGTATTTGATCTATCCGTCTTTTGCTTTTTTATGCTAGTTACTACACTTTGAATGAAAATTCTGCTTATAAGACAAGGATATTTTTGTAACTGTTGTGTTGTTTTGTCTTATTTCATGATAGCTGCATGTGTTTGAACTCTAAATTAGTTGCATGTGTTTCACAAAACAAAAAATAACTTATTTGTCTATCCCCTCCAAATCAAATAGCCACTTAGACGGGTATACCACCTCCGCCTGATTGCTTCAATCTATAAGTGAACGTTCTATCTAATTGTAAACGCACTCCGTGATTTAGAGTTACTTGATTTGGGAAACAAAACTCTATCAAGTACTTTTGTAAATATCTTCTATCCCTTGATTCTTTCAGAGATACGTAACAACCACATACATATGTTGCATTTCAAGTCCCTTTGAAATTACCAAGCTAACTAAGTAGCGAAACTCTATAACGTTCATTACAAGAGAAAAATTCCAGGAATTTGTGAGAAACCTCACGCCACAAGGCGAGTCTTTGTACTTTAAGACTACTTTCTTCTCATTATTCTTTGTGACAAATTAATTATGTATGTCCAATAGGCTTTACACTTGGTTGGTTAGCACTACCACACCAAATACCCGTATATTTGCTAAAAAAATAAGTTTTACCTGGATTGTGTAGGCCAAATATGTTATTTATTGAATTAAACAATAAGAAGCATGGTTCGATCTCATTGTGCTCTATTTCCTTGAGAACTATATATAAGAAAAATCATTAATATGCTCGCACGATCTTTCCATTGACTCGTGTATTTTCTCATAATCCTTTATGATTTCATTGTTCTCTGGAATCATTAAACTTCGGAGAGTCCTCCAGTATTGATTCATGGACATAGTCAGAGACGAATGAGATGATTTCATTAATGATACAAATTAGGTTGTGCCTTACTCATCTACTTCCTTTCTAGGTGAGTATTGATCGAACCTGGTGGTCTCTCCATCTTCCTTTATGGAGCCACGACCTCAAGTACACTTCCACCAAGTGTAGTTGCAACACCTTAGTCTATGGTGTACCCCATTCCGAGGATTTCTAACCTTACAGGAATATTTGCAGCTGGTATATGTGATCTTGCCACTTTAGCGACATCAGTTTACATTCTGAAAATTGATTATTCTTTGTCACTTCACATTTACATTTGTGGAGTACAAGAATCAATATGAGACACGGTGGGAACACACCACGATAATTCATGTCGTTCCTTGAGAAAATACTTTTTCTTATCTCCCCTTAACGACAGGAAGAATGTCTCAATAAAGTGATAACCTGCAAATCTAGCAGTAAGAGATCTCCTGCCAAAGTTTTTAAAATTCGAATAATTGTTGAGAGTAAATATCCAACAAAATTACTTAATCATTTTCGTGAACCATCATAGTACTATTTGTACTCGTAATGGCACATATATAGGGAAACCAAAAATGCATAAGAACACAAATATCAGGCTTAAATTCAGTTACCAACTGGTACGCAGAAAAGGTTGACTAATATTTGGTTCTAAATCGAATTAAGTAAAGATGCGCGTAATATTGCATATCCCCAAAGCAATAAAAGGTAGGTTGGTACGCATAACCTAGTCCTTAGACATCATCTATAACCTTTGATGGTAGCCTCTGCGAGACCATTGGGTATAAGATGCTCTATATTGATCCTATTAAACATGCAATATTCATCAAGTCTTTTTGATGTAAATTCTCTAGCATTAACAATGGTGGTTAGCCTTTGCACTTTTCATTGTGTAATATGTGCTAGGAGTTTTCAAACACAAATTTCTTGGGAACTATAACTAGTCCAAAATGTCAAAACATTCACCAGATCCATCAGTCACTTTAATGGTCCGCATTCTGCATGAATATTTTTCTAAATTTCACCTTGTTTACTTTGTAATATGGAAATTTTACCATTTGCATCTTAGGATGGTCTCGATCCTGCTTTACAGAAGACTTTGTAAAAAATGAGTGATATGCTTTCGTACCTAAAAGCATAATGGGAAGGGGGTTTTGCATCTAGTAATTTAGAAAACACTTATTGAGATATATGCCGTCACTTTGCATTCTGTCAAAAAAAAATCTCATTTCCGTTCACTCAAATAAAGTGATATTTGTATGAGTTCTTTCAAAACAATCATCATGTCACAACCAATGTTTCTTTATGGTTATTCCCAAAGCCTGTATGAGTCGGTTTCCAACATTTCATCGTCGGAGTCAATATGGATTCAATAATCCAAATATTATAGCGAATTACATTGCACTAGATTGACTCATTATTTTGTCTAAAATATATTTCCTTCCAAATATATTAGAGACTATAAAAGATGCAATCAGTTACATCCTCATCATTTTGATGTTCCACATGATATCTATTTGCACGAGTTACTTGGAAATTTAACAAGGTGTGATTATCTCTTGGTACATCTAGAGATTTTGCGACGTCTTTGTTCTATCTTGAAAAAATAAATGAGAAGTGCTGCACTCGATAAGATAGGTAATTGGCTAGGAAAAGTTCTTGTTGCCATTAAAGTTGATGTGAAAATTGGTTGTTACTGTGATACACATACACATTACATTGTATATACCAACACCTATAAATAGGTGCATTTCCAACTCTTACATTTATGATGGAAGATAAAATTACATTTTTAGCTTCATCCCATGTTCAATTGATACCTATACTTTGGTGTCATAACTGCTGGGGAAAAAAATGTCTCATGATATATATGTCCCTTTTCACATGCTTTATATGAGTCGCTACGTCTAACTCTCATTACTTTGGGGTTCTTTCCATTTTCATTTTTTCTATATTTAGCGTAATTTGAGAAATTTCTTTATCTCAATAGGCCAAGATAATCTCACTACACATGTCAACCACTTACTTTAGGTTGAATATATCACTAAAAATAATTCTCTTGTTGTCATACTTCAACATATACCGGTTCGTTAGTATTATGGATGAAGTAGAGAAATGAAAATTTTATGACTCATATCATCTTTTGTGAGTTCTTCCACAAAAATTGGAATACATGTGATTTTATTTGCAATTCTTTAGAAACTACCGACTCTTTAAAAAGTCGAGCAAGTAGAATTACATTTCACGGAACATTCAAATTTTGGGAAGAAAATATCATGTAAGCAATGGTGGTGTTCAAGTACTTCTAAACAGAAAATAAGTATATTAGAATTGAGTTGGTACAACCAATTGAAAAAAACACCATTCAACTATAGCCAATATCATATTCAAGAGAACAAAATAACATTTAAGTTGACAGTTTATATGATATGGACTTATCTTAAGACAAAAAATAAATAAAGCTAGGCATGTTCTAAAAACAAATAAATTAGCCTGGCAAGTATTCAATGTAAAGGCTCACATTAGTGTTATAGTTACATACCTTAAACTTTAGTCCCCCTGTATATAGACAGAACCGGAACGCATTTAGCAGCACATATCCCAAAAAGAAAAACACAGGAACAGGATCGGGCTGGACCGGGTCCGTTGAGTGGACCCGACCAGATTGGGTGAGACGATCCTGGTTGGACCGGACCGGACCAGACCGGGTTAGGTGGACCCAGACAGAAAGATTTCCAGGGAACTCTCGGATTTGCTTTCTGTTTGTCTTCTTCTTCCAAAGACTCACGGAGATTTAGGCGTATCTTCTTCTTAGTTGATATTTTAGAAGATAACCAAGCGATTAGATTATGATTATACGACATAACCCATAATCAATCACAACACAGCACATATGTAAAATCAAAATAAAAAAATTGCAAATGTAATTACTCAATTGATTATAGATTTAATAAAATCAAAATCAAAATTAAAACCAAAACAGAAAGAAAATGGATCCAACTTAGCTGATTTAGTTCCACCGATTTCAACATTAGCTTGCGTTGGTGTAACTCATCCATTTAAAAAAAATAAAATAATAATCAATCGTTCCGCGGTATAGCATCGGGCATGATAACGTGTTCAAGGGAAATTTAGGAGAAGATGAAAAGTATGAGAAATGGCAAGAGGGTTCTAATTGATAGCAACAACAACCGTACTACATAGCATACTATGCTTTATATAAAAGTAGGAAGACAACCCTAGATACTATATTGGTCCGCACATACATGGGCTACAAGCCCTACAACACATTGGGCTTTTTTAATAAGTCATTTTTGGTTTTTTTAATAAACCACTGGGTTATCTTGGTAACCCAGCCGGACTTCTTTAATAAGCCATTTTTGGTTTCCTTAATAAACCACGGGGTTACCTTGATAATCCAGTCGGGCTTCTTTAATAAGTCATTTTTGGTTTCCTTAATAAACCATTGGGCCTTTTCAATAAGCCATTTTTGGTTTCCTTAATAAACCACCAGGTTACCTTGATAACCCAACCGGGCTTCTTTAATAAGCCATTTTTGGTTTCCTTAATAAACCACTCGGTTAACTTGATAAACCATCCGGGCTTCTTTAATAAGCCATTTTTGGTTTTCTTAATAAACCACTGGGTTACCCTGATAACCCAGCCGAGCTCCTTTAATAAACCATTTTTGGTTTTGAGGCGCATGTGTACCCCGTACGTACACCATTTTATGATGGTACAAACATCGCCCCTTCTTAATCCTCAATTTGTTGATGGGTTAAGAAAGATGACACCCTCCCTGTGTTAGAAAATGAGAAATGCCATTAATGATTAATCCAAAATAGCCCGTAAGCATGTACTGTTGATTACTGCAAGATAGATTTTGTTTTAGCATGACAATTCCGCATGCTTGTGACCCAGGTATGCAGCCTTTAGCTTGGACTGTAGTGGACCCTTGGATCATCCATTTTTCGTAGTCGACAAAAACACTTGTTGGAGAACACCATTTCATTGTGGAAAAATATAGCCTTACCATGCATCTGGTAGGCTTATACCTGATGCACTTGAATCAAGAGAAAATCTTCTATCCAGCCTTGCATATATTTGATCACCTATTTTGATAAGCTGAGATCAAGCTCAGTTAGCTGGACTTTTCATCTAGTATGCCACTCGTCTTATTTTTGTCTTTGTCATGGTAGGACCAAGTTCAGGCTGTTTTAGCTTGAAATCAGTTGAAGAAAATTCCCTTTACCACGTGTTCATGTCGTCACATGTAGCGTGTCTTGCGTTTTATCCTCACAGACTTGATTAGAGTCGTAACCGCGTGTTTGAAATTTGAATCTTGCTCAGTGAATTTTCTTCTCGTAAAACTCTGTACGTTTTATACATACTGCTAGCTTTCTTCTTTGTTGATCCACGGTCTTCATGTAAGCCGTTGTTTTCTTTTTTCTCCGCTACTTTTGAAGTTTTGACGCACCAGCTCCCATAAACTCCACTTTCTTTCCTTTTTCGTCATAGATAGGCCTTAGTGCAGCCTCTGGCATACTTCATTTGTGCTGAAACAAGGTAACAATTGACACACGGACTTCTTTCATTATCCATCGCCATCGAAATACACCCACTGTGGCATTGCAAGTTGAGATCACAACAATGTACAGATTCTTTAAGGTCAGTTGCACCTCTTGGTATCAAACGTAGTTATCTCCTTTGTGCCATTTGCTTGTGTCAAAATTTCTTCAAGCCATTCGTTGTTGTTTTTCTTATGGTAGTACGACAGTCAACATGGTGAGTCTGTCGATGTGACTTTAGCCAACGTTAATGTTTGCCTCTAGCTGATGGAAGAATTCCTTTCTTACTACAGGAAACCCTTTTATAAATTAGATTCGTACTCTCCATTGGTTCTCATGTTCCGTACCTGCTTGATACGACGTCTTATACTCCGTTTGCTTTTGTCAATCCAGTTGTGGGCACTGTAGTGAAGTTGTGCCGATTACTGATCCATTGCTGCTGATTGTAACTCCAGCTCCTAGCTTTTGCTGCAAGTGTTTGTTGTACTCATGTGGTATAAGTGATTCCTTTTTACTTTTTGGAAGCTGGACGTCCGAAGCTACGCAGCTTTTGAAAATAAAAAATCCACGTCATTTATAAATAGAGAAGATAGCACTGGGTCATGCTTTGCATAATAAACCTGCGTCCTGGACGTATCATGGTGTCGCAATCACCTGTGGTTGGTTCTTGAACTCCATTACCAATATCGACGATCAAGTGTGGATTAGGTTGAGAACTGCTGAGAATTTTATCTCCTCAAATGTGGTGATGTACATTTTGCAACATTGCAGCAGTGGCAAGGAAGCGTTCTTTATTCTCGCTTCTTGGTGTGGTGCTCATGAGTTTAGTCTTACAGCATTAATGGTCCTTTACTGTCCACGATTACGAGCAAAGTGACATGATACTTTGTCGTGGTTCTCGGACCTGAGCATGTTCACCATGTCTCATTGGTATTTTAGTAAAGATGATTGGGCTCAGCCATTCGAACTGGATTGCTGCTTGTACCTCATATTACAGGTCCTCCATGAAAAGTAATTTTATGTAATACTGGTGACTGAGAAATCGCTGTAATCGAGCTTGAATCCAGGGTGCCAGCTCTGTGGCTTTGGTGGTTGATGTTGTTGCCTTTTCATAGCTTACATGTTCAATTAGGTGATGGTCAGTTCCATTTGCTCCTCTAACTCGTGTGAGACTTGGCTCTCTACCGTTGTAGTTACATCCTTGCCTGTTGTCTACACTCTGCAGGTGCAAGGTTTGGGTGCTCACGGAAAGTTTGGCTTTTTCTGAAGTCAAGGTGTGAACATAGAACTTGTGGCTCGGAGAGGCTTTCGCACAGACTTGGTTCTGTTGTAGTGGTTTGGTGTTGTTATGCCTCGAACTCTCTGTATACAAGATTCCCAGATGCTATCACCCCCACTTGCTTTTAGCTTATGTAGTAAATCGGTCTAATATACAGCAGCTTTACAAAATTGCAGAACTTGTAAAAAAGTCATGGATTTGCACTCGCGACACAAACATCGTGTTAGCCCAGAGAAACTCAAGCTTCGTTGTTTTCGTGACAGTGAGACTGATCACTACTGCATTTGAAGTTGGAATGCAGTGATTCCTCTCCTCTTTCTGTTGAACTCTAATGTATAGGTGTATTTGTCCTTAGTGTGGCAAGACGGTCGGCGTAGCGAGTTTGTTGCGCAACTTTGCAGCTATCTTCGATATAGGTGACCATGTCTGCACGTCTCCTGACATCTTGACTATGAACGTGAACTGTGTACGTCAAGCTGGGGTGCGGGATAACTTCTTGCTTGTTGCTGCGAGACTGAAGAGGTGTGTTGTTCTGCAATATATGCTCCCCGAAAATAAAACTTCAGTTGTTACAGAGTAAGGAGTGTTTTTTACTGCGTCTTGATCCAAAAGTTGGAACACATACACATTTGGTGCTGTTGTGTATCCAAAATTACACAGGTTTGGAGCTGTTAATTAGGCCTCATCGTGGATCCATGCCTTGTATCTGCAGGATCTCAGATTCTTCTGATTTCCATACAGCCAGCAAGTACAACACCTCATCAAATTCCGTCGTTGACAACAAGGGGTAATCGTGCTTTAACCAGCACCTAACAGTGGTTGAAAAGAACTTAAAGTTCCCCTGAAATTATATCGCTTGCCTCAACAGATCGAGCACGCCTTTAGATTTGGCGCAAATTCTTTGTTCCCTTAATGTCAAATGCCTTGAAGCTTTTCGTGCTGCTGCTTGGGAGAGGTTTTGATTCACAACCTAGTTGGAACGTGATGGAGGAGATAAATAGCGGATTATTGTTAATCCGCCTGTCTTTGATCTCTGGCCAATTTTGAAGAGACGATCACCGCTTCATGGTTGTCAGACTTTGCTCCATGATTTGACCCCTCCCGATGCGTTTCTCCGATCCCACCATTAGGAATACGAACTAGAAAGGGATACTGACATAATATGAGCCCGTTCAATTCAGGCTGGTGTGACGTGTGACGAGTTGAAGAATACAGACACGAATTCTTCCTCGACCATAATTCCACGCAGGGGCAGAGCTATTAAGGAGGTGGGTGGGTCACTGGACCCACCTAAGTTTTCAGAAAGTATCAAACATGTACTAGTAGTTTAGATAGTCAAGTATCAAACATGTACTAGTAGTTAAGATAGTCTGTGATTTTTACGAGATAAACAATTATTCGAGAATTGCGAACAGGGAAATGATAGTGTATCCACTATCTCGTATATACTAGTCTCATGCTCGGCTTTTGGTGGGTACTCCAACTCGGCTACTGCCTAAACAATCAAGTAATACGAGTCCTATTTCTGTTGGGTTATAATTATCCATTCATTTTAATAAATTAGTTCTTTAAAATAAGACTAATATAAAGATAATTTTGAGTTAAATTGATCACATAAAAGATTATTGTTTCCATCTGATGTTTACATTAAGGTTACTAGTTATTGTTACTTCACATATTTCTTGTCACTCTAAATTAAAATGACTTAGTTCAGAAGTTAATTTCGATTTAATTTTGGGCACATGAGAATAAAAATTACAATGTTTTTTAATAGGTACGGAGAGGTATATATTACAAAGAATTAGGAGATACGTTTCTTTTATTTTTAAAATTCTTCTTATTTTTAATATTTTGTTTTCTTTTACTGTTTGATGCAAACTAAAGGTGCGAATTCTTTTATTATTGTGCCCCACCCAACCAAAGATCCTGGCTCCGCTGTGGAATTTTCACGTTTTTATTATAGTTTTTCATTGGAAGAACACCATTATCTTTTCTCGATTCTCCTTGGTCGGCGCCAAAAGATGTTGGTGCAAAAATGTTTACCCCAACACTCCTCGAGATGTGTGTAAGATGATTGAATTTCTGCCGTTACTTTATTTCTCCAGAAATTGTAGATGAAAATTGAGGGGTACCTGCAAAGACACTCCGATGCTTAAGTCAGAGAGCTCTAGACAGGTTTTTTTAGAGGAGAAAAGTAATTGTGATTGTGTCCCTTTTGAGTTGGATTTCAGCCTCTATTTATAGGCAGAAAACAAATCCGATTGTTATGCTTTGTAGTTATCTCGAATAACCACCAAGATTTACCTTTATCTTATAAGATTTGTAGTTATCTTGGATAACCACTTAGATTTGTACTTATCTCCCCAATATTTGCATATATCCTGGAGGATTCATGTTTATCTTCATCATATTTGTACACATCTTAAAAGATCCATGTCTTGTCAAGATTTGCATTTATCCAAGAAGATCTATATTTATCTTGTCAAGATTTGCATTTATCCAAGAAGATCTATATTTATCTTTACAGATCTGGATATATCTTGAAAGATTAAAATCTATCTTCCCCAGATTCATGATTATCTCAAAAGATCTATGTTTATCCCTTTGAGATTTGTATTTATTAATGGTTTCCATAATAACCATTGGGCTTTTTTAATAAGCCATTTTTGGTTTCCTTAATAAACCACTGGGTTAGCTTAGTAAGTCATTTTTGGTTTCCTTAATAAACCACTGGGCCTTTTTAATAAGCCATTTCTGGTTCCCTTAATAAACCAATGGGTTACCTTGACAACCCAGCCGGGCTTCTTTAACAAGTCATTTTTTGTTTCCTTAATAAACCACTCGGTTAACTTGATAATTCAGCCGGGCTTCTTTAATAAGCCATTTTTTATTTTGAGGCGCATGTGTGCCCCATACCTACACCATTTTATGATGGTACAGACAATCCACTTGTTGATAAAGTTAGTGTTGGATAGAAGTGAAAACCATTCCTTTGAAACACACTTAAACTTGAAGCTCAAATTTAAAGGAACAAAAACAAAGATTTCAAACCAGATATCTTCGAGGTTAGTATATTTGCAGCATTCAGATGATGGCAGTTCACACAATCTCCAAATTAATGAACTAAAGAAATAGAAGAATAACTCAACTCCCGCCTCTCGTTAATCATCTTTGGAATAAAGCAAAATACAAAAGAGAGAAACTAAAGAAGCCAGGAAAAGGGTTTAGAATTGAGAAGAATAATTATAATCAGAGTTTGCGCAATATATAGATACTGCCATATATATGTTTACCACAAAATTTGCAATTTTATAATATGCTAGGATTGCTAAGTTTATTCACGTACGGCACGTTAAATACTTAAAAGAGTGTCATTCAAGACATCCACCTAATGCTACAATAGTTAATTTTTTTGGATCACCCCCTCTTTACGTCACCAAGTATTTCTTCCTTACTCCTCCAAAAACTTTCTCATCTAGAAACAAAAACAGCCCACTATTTTCTCCAAGTTTTCCATTACCACTAACTATGACCCAAGGATTAAGTGATTTCGCACATCAAAACCCGAAATATGTTGTTACCACACAAATAATCTCATAATTAACATTCTTAATCCAATGTTCTGAAAACCGGTCCGGACATCAAGCGGAAAAGGTTACCGGATCAGGGTCCAACGGTTCAACCAATGGTTCAACTCGGATTCACTGGATCACATATGTAACGTTTTTTGTTCATGCATTGTTGTTTAAATCGATTATATATTATTTATATGCATAGTTATCATCAAAAAACAATTGTCGTAGTGGTTAGGGGCATACTAAAGGAGTAATAAATCATGAGATCGACTCCCCCTATTCACTTAAAATCTTTCTACCAAATAAAAACGAGTCAACCCATTTGGAAATCATACAGACTCGACTGGATCACGTTTACTCGGCTACCGGCCGGGCCGGTTTTCAGAACAATGAATATTTTATTTTATATCTTCATTAAATACCACATTTTGGTTTTGAGATGGTGGTCACCACATAGCCTAGACATTGGCCACGGCCGGCGCTTGACACTTATGACAATCTGAAGTTAATTAATTTGTAAAGATTCGGAATCTTTTACCTAATTTATGTTATAACAAAATCTAAACCAGCTACAGAACATATTACAGCACCAGTAGTAATATATACTTTCGAGCTCCTGAAGAAGCTATTAACATTGCTTTCGGAGGAAATGGGTATGAAGTGCATATTAAAGGAGGTACGTGGAACTAGTGTTGGTCTTTGTTACAATGCATGAGTTATATATATTGCCATGTAAGTAGGCAGATTTTGTAATCAATCACTAAAAAAAAGCACAAGTAAAATAAGTTCAAACGCTTTTATTATTGCGAGATTACAGAAAACAGGGGATCCAACCCTCCCTAGTGGGAGTCGACCCCCTACCTCTCGCCCGCTTTATGGACGAAAGGGGTGAGCGGGTATTACAGTGGCATCATCAGGCATTTGCAACACTTGGAATGCTTTGTTCGTTTCTAAAGAAATTTGAAGGATCAACTTTAGTCTTCACACGAACTAATCTGTCATAGTTATTCTTGAAGTAGTTTCCACCCCAGACTTTAGCTTGCAAGTAAGTTGCTGTACCGTTTGTACTTTGACCTATATCAACATCTCTATAATTCACATATGCTGTCCTAGGATTTTTAGATACATAAGGTGCCATATATGCATAGAGTCTTCTCATCCAGCTTACTCGTTCTTCATTTTCTGCGAAACCTCCCCAATGTGTTAGATACAGGATTTGGTATATATTTCCTTCTCTATGTGGGAAAGGAATTGATGATTCAGAAATGTCATCCATTTTTCCACCGTAAGGAACGAAAATCAAAAGAGGGTAATCTTGTTCCAATAATCTTTTCCAAATTCCATCTAATCCCACCATTGGAATGGGTACCTTCACGTAATCAGATTTTCCTTTGAAAAAGAACTTGGCTTGATTTCTATTGAGTAGATTTTCAAGAGGACCATTAACGGGTAACCCGTAAAAATATAGAGTCGATTGAACCCAACTCATTTCGGTACAATCATTACTCGTCAAGCCTAACTCAGGAAATCTTTGTTGCATTAGACTTAATAGGTTTTCCTTACTTCCAAGATATAAGGAGTTGAATGAAGCTCGTGCGATTCTACCGCCATTTTGATTAACAACGTCCAATAAAACTCTGATGAAGAGTTCCTCAGGAAGATTATATGCGACGTCTTGCCACTTATACGCAAGTGCAGTTACACCTTGCGGTATGGTTTTGAAGATTGTAAAAACAGTAACAGTAGGTGGAACCGGGACCAATTTAACCTTCCAAGAAAGAACGATTCCAAAACTTCCCCCACCACCTCCTCTAATGGCCCAGAACAAGTCTTCTCCCATAGTTGTTTTATCGAGAATTTGACCATCGACATTGACTATACGTGCATCAATAACTTGATCAGCTGCGAGGCCATATGATCTTAACAGGGTACCATAACCACCTCCACTGAAGTGGCCACCAACACCGACAGTCGAGCAAATACCTCCAGGAAACCCAAGTGTTCGACTTTTTGCTGCGATGTTATAGTAGACTTCTCCCAGAGTTGCACCGGATTGAATCCAGGCAGTTTCGCTTTGTACATCGACAGCAACTGATCGAAGTTTGTTTAAATCAACTACCACGAATGGAACGTCAGATAAGTAAGATAGACCTTCATAATCGTGTCCACCACTACGAGTTTTGATCTGGATATTGTTCTTTCTCGAACAAATTACAGATGCTTGAACATGAGATTCAAGCAAAGGTGTAACTATAAGATAGGGTTTTGGGGTTGTGGGTGATAATAATCTTAGGTTTGTATAGTGGACTCTAAGAGAGTTGTGTAATTCCCATTGTTTGGTGTATAAACTGGTATAGAAGTTCCAGGAGATTGTTGTGAAAGACATTGAAGAAAGTCACTCTCAAATGAAGAGCTTCCCAATGAAATGTAGAAAGCAAGAAGAGAAAGTATAATGAAATGAGAGCTTGCATAAGTTGTCATGTTTATATTTCTCAAGTGGTTTTTGTTTGTAAGAAGATGCAAAATGATTTGGCTATTTATAGGGCAGATATTTGATGACCCCCTGCCTCCACTTGCCTGTAACAAGTTGGCCATTGACAAATTCATCACGTTGGAACCCTTGCTTACCACGAATATAAATAAATAAAAATTTATCGTCTCAATCCGCACTCTTACATCCACTTCTGTGTTCCTTCGGGGACACCCGATTAAATTTGAACTTCCACTTGTATGTAATCAGCTGGGATGTCCAGACCCAAACTCGGCGCAACACAGAGACGGAGGCGCGGCAATGTCTCAAAAAATCTGGATGAAACGTTATGAAATCAGCAGTATTTCACACTAATTTGGGAATAAATAAACATGTATCTACTAGTGTATTACCTTTTATGCTAAAAAAAACTCAGACATTATTAGCATACAATTAAACTAAAACTCTGTGTGACAGATCATAGTCCGATATCACTAACAAGTAAGACGATTGGGCATGCGACACTAACCATTCCAAAGACGTCTGTCCGTTTTACAAAGGTAACAAATTACCACCAACAAATGCTTCTGAAAATGCATTAAGAATTTGGTGTCGATAAGTTTCGAACTCAGGTTATAACCTTCATCACCTAATAATTTAATCACTTTGTTTTATTACGGACTACTTTATTAATAAAATGGCGCTTTAATGATATTGAAAAATTAAAAAAATTGCAAAAAATAACAAATAAATTGGACGGCTTGGAGCCCGCTTTTGCATCAATATGTGCAAGCTTTTACCATGAAAATTCACCCCCAACAGAACAAATTTCTGGCTAGGTCACTCATTGAGTTAGCATTAATAACAACAGTAATTCATTTGTGCATCCCATAAGAGATTTCTGCAAGAGGGCTACTCACATGTTGGTTGCATATTACTTTAGTATTAAATAGTTAGAAAAGGATAAGATTGGATAATGTAATTTTGTTTATTGTTTGTATAAATTCCGACAAATAAAATTGGAGAAGGCACTTGAGAGTAAAAATAAACAAAAAAGTATATATAAGCCAAGAAGTGTCCTTTCAGAAATAAAAGATCTGGCATGCAACTTGTGAGTGTTCAGCCACTAAGTGGGAACTGGGAACCCTACATTCCCACAGAGTTGGTGCAATTTTCTATTTGTGTATCAGGTAAGAATAGAAAAGGAAAAGATCCACTCTTTCAAGGAAAAAAGCAGGAGCAAAAAGCAGACGTATTAGTCGAATTTTATTTTTGGTTTCTTGAGGTACAATCAAATCCCGACGTTAGCAAGAGCCTGGCGCTTACTTGACTGTGTGATTTAATTTTCATTTTCACTTATAATATGACAGTGACTAAACACAACCCATAATAATGTTAAATGCAACCTACAACCGAAAGTGAAAATATTTGTGAATTTATATTACGTGGGTTATTAAAAACCTCCGTTATCACCATCATCATCTTCCTTATCTCTTGATTAACACTTTCAGAAGAACAAAACTGTTGAAAAATAGTTGTAAGCTGGAGTCAAATCGTCCATACACACCTTGATCATCTTACCATGTTAACACAAACATATCGAATTTCAAGTCAAAATCATTAAATTTGTTATCAAAATTGAAATCAGGGTTTATTTAAATACAAAGTATGAAGTAAACAAGGATCAAGAGAAACCATGGAAATTAAACATAAAAACTCATGTAATAGTTATAATAAAAATCATCATCTGGCTGTTCAGGGAATATGAACCCAATCCAAATCACATTGTTTACCTGGAAGGTGTTTTAGTTAGTCATGTTCAGTACACAATCATATTCCTAAAACTTCGCAGAGGAATACAACCCTATTTATCACTGTTCATAGTGGTCTAACATGAACCTACGATTCTCACCATTAATGTTGTTAAATCAAATCAGTTTTAAGAACAGGAAAAATGGCGATGATTATGGTGGGTTTTCGTTACCTACGTAACTCAGGTCGACAAATATCTAGCTTTTTATTTGTGGATTGTACGTAACTCTAGTGTGGTTGCATTTAGTCACCGCCTATAACATACCTAGATTTTTGATAAATATAGGAATGTCTTTTGGGGGCATCCGGGATTAGTAAAAATAAAATTTATAGGAAAATTCACGTACCACGGCGAGAAAACCGGTGAGCACCACCGGTGTAAAACAAGGAGCTGTTATACGGTGGAGTCCACGCTCTTTTGTCTCTACGCTAGGATAATCTCAGCGTACATCTAGAATTATTTTAATTTATATGTTAATGGGTCAAACTATTTCTGTTAAATTGATACTATCTTAAGAAAATTGCTAAGGATAAAGAAAAAGTAGATTATAATTTGAAGTCACTTGTAAAGAATAATCAACCGATCCCAAAGTGTAACCGAATGGATTTCAAATTTTCTCTCAAATTAAAGAAAACAGGAAGTGCATTTGTGTTGTAGGCTTATATGATTTTTTTTTTTGAAGCATGAGTTTATTAAGAGGGAATAAGCTACAATTTCCCGTGGAACAGAGTCAAGGATTTCGTCAGTTGCATGATTGGCCATGCCATCTGCTTCATGGTCTTCTTCTATGTAGTTGTGTTGGATAACAGCTTGCAGGATCTACCGCATTCTATTCTTTATTTCTTCAATCATCTCGGAGATGTACCAACGTGGGGTAGTTGGCGAGGTGATGAATCGGAGGAGGATTTCTGAATCCGTTGCGATTTTTGTTTGGCCATTGCGTTTTCGTGGCGGTTCTGGATTCGAAAAAACAGTGCTCATGTTACAGCTGGCAGTCGTAATTCATAGTGATTACGCCAAAGCCATCACAATTTGAGCCTCAGAGTCCCTGCATATGAATCCTACACCTGCAAAATCTGGGTGGCCTCTGGCAGTTCCATCAGTGTTGGTTTATCCAGTTCAGGTTTGGGGTGGACCATCCCATAATCTACCATTCCACCAAGATTGTCGATATTTTTCTCATGGTTTAAAAGTGGTTAGATACCGGAGCGTAGCCTAGTAGCACATGAGTTAGCATTTTTAAAGCTTCAGAATACTCTTGTTGTTGTTTCTGAGCCCATGCTACAATTTTCGTTGATGTTGTGTGTTTTTGACGGTATACTAGCTCATTTTTAGATAACCATGAGGTCCATAGCATAAAGCAACATGATGAGATGAGTGAAATTGGTGTTGATTGTTGTAAGAGTTTGGAAATGGTTGTTTGAGGAGTTATAGCAAGTGTGTATATATGATTGGAATTTGATGTGGTTGAGAGCAGCGTAATAAATGTGTTTCAAGATGAACCCTCTATTGCGCAATGAAGCAGAATGTGATTCGCAGATTCTGGATCATTGTTGCATTTGAGGCAAATGTTGGAGTTGATTAGATGGATAAGATTGAGGATAGCGAAGGGTGGTAATCGTTCATTGATTGCTTTCCACAAGAAAAACTGAATTTTGGTGGACACGATAATGGCTATAAAAAAAATTGAATTTATTGAAAATTACTTGATTATAAAGCATATTAATATAGTTTCTTGGTCTCAGACAAAAAATACAATGTTTATTAGTTGGAAAGAGGTCATAATTTTGATTATTTGACGCATACTCCAGTGGTCATTACAAATCCATTTGGTTATCTAATAGATCGCAAAAACGGTAAGCCTTCCAGCTTTCACATGAATTTAACTAGAACGATTTTTTTAGGGACCATGCTTTTTTTGGGGAACCATGGTCTTATTAGGCCAACCTCACTATAGTTATAAGGGGTGTCCTAAAGTTAAGTAAATACATATTTATCCTTTACTTTATTTTATTTTAAATTAAAACTAACCTAATAACTATATAATCATATACATCTAATCTAACTGACTATTAACCAAAATCAAAATCAAAATCAAAAACAAATATAGGAGGGGAATCGAAATTTTTTGGTTTTGAAAAAAAAATATTCTCTTCTTCTTCTCTCTTTCCTTGACGTTTCTCGTTCGATTGAATAACCCATAAATCGTTTTTAATTCATTTTTTGATGGGGTAAATTGAGTAGAAATCATCAAATGATTGGGTAAGTTGAGTAAAAATCATCAAAATATGATTTAAATGGAAGAGTTAAAGTGGCATGTTCGGTTAGGAATAGTTTAAAAAAAAATAGTTTTGTAACCGAACATTCTGAAACCAAGAACACGAAGAACACTTCGGTTATTACGAATTTATTTATTCGTAACCAAACTCCGAGTTCGGTTGGTTCGCAAAAAATAGTTTTAACCGAACTCCTCATTGAAAACCAATATATTGTGTTCGGTTGGTTCGAAAAAAAAAATTTGATAATCAAACCCTCTTTTGAAAATCAATATGTCGAGTTCAATTGGTTCGTAAAAAAAAACATTGCTAGCCGAACTCTACTATGCAAACACATATGTTGGCATGCTCGGTTAGATATGTTGTTGGGTTAAAGTTTGTGAACCAACCAAACTTCTTACACTTGGTATAATCTTACTTTACGTAAAGTTCGGTTAGATAGTTGGTTGGTATGAAGTTTGCGAACCAACAGAACTTTGTACACTTGGTAGAATCTTATTTTACAACAGAACTTCTAGACCCTAAAGTTCGGCAACATTGCGGGAAAACCGAACATTACTCTGTAAATCCAATAAATAAAGTTCGGTAACATGTCTGTTAACCGAACGACTAAAAACCTCCATTAAGAGCGAGTTTGGTAACCTACGTGTTTGGAAAAAGTAACCGAACTACACTTTCAGATATGTTCGGTTACCTGTTCTTCACATAAGGTAACCGAACAAGCCCAAATCTACTTTAAAAAATTACATTTTTTTTGAAAATTTGGAGCAATTCAACCAACATTATCTAAATTTGAAGCATACCTGGGTACCTGTATACTCTTCCTCCGGTTTTGGTTGGTAAAATCCATCGTTTTCATCTTGAGATTGTGTTTGGGGAAGAATACAATCACCATCTAACAAATAACTCATATCCGGATCATTGTGAAGATTAACAAATACTCTAGGAGAGGAAGGAGATGAAGATTCAGATGAGCTATCATCAATTTAATCATCACTTGAATACTCAAACTTAGTGAACTCAAAAACCCAATTACTCTCTCAATAATTCTACTTCTTTTTAAAAAAAAACATCTGATTTTTTTATCTCACTAATCATCTTTAACTTAATCATTTCACTAATCATTACACTAACTATTATTAACACTAATTAATTATTACCCAAAATTAATCAGGAGGGTAATTTAGATATTATAATAAATATCTAGATAAGGGGTGACTTAGATTTACTTCTAATGTCTTACTCAAAATAAAATCATGATCCCAAAAAATGGTTCTTTGACTAGTCATAACTTATTCACTATGGGTACTCATTCGTCATGGGCCGTGTTTACGGTTTATACTCTTGACGATGTTTATTTGTTTTCCCAGATTTAAAAATTAAAACACTATATGGAACACATAAAACATATTGTTAGAAGGTTGTTGGTACTTCCGTACTTGGTCAGGTATATCGTCGTTATCATTTTTCACATTCTCCAATATTGGTACAAATCATTGCTCCAACTTGTGTTTTGTCTCTAAAAGGTGATGGAAGTACTGGCTTCCAAAGTTCCAATGCACTAATGCAGTAACTAAGGACTGGCTGCCAATGCACTAATAAAGTTATTAAAAATCCAGTGGCACTTGTATCTAATGGTAGAATACTTGTATAGTTAAAAGAAAAAAGAACTACTAATATCAGAAAATTTTATTTTACCCCGGGATAAAAATGTGTCTAGCTCCGTCACTGCCAGTATCTTTACATCAACCACAAGCTTTACCCAAAACCAAAATCAGTCATGGGCTCATAGCGATTACAATTGGTCATTATTACTTAACACTGGTTCCTTCATCTCGTGATAAATATCCTACATTGGGGTCCCAAATCTATCACCATAACACAAACTTAAGGCACGAATAATACACAATTCGTTTTGTAGAAAATTTTTTTCCCAGTGATTGTATTCAATTATAAACTCACCATGACTCAAATTTGCAACAGTACCAACGGCCCAGCTAGCCCCCTACCCAGCCCAACGAGCTCCCTAGCTTAATATTTTCGATATCGTTCATTTCTATCTAACTTGATCTGTGTTTAAGGTTCTTAAATATTTAGGTTTGAAAACATTAGTTAGGGATGTTTGGACTTCACGGTACACATACCAAGTATGCATAACATCATTTAAAACCAAAATCCAGGGGTTTAAGTTCGCAAACCCCGTCTGCATACTGCTCCAGGATACAAAAATTCGTTTGCAAACCCGTATGCATACTTGACGTCGATATTCAGTAAACTTGTTTTGGACGTAACTTCTTCGTCCGAAGTCGGATTGACCTCATTCTTTTTGCACTCTCTTCCTATTTGAATTCGCTTAAAAATAGAGATGAGAAACTTTGAATTTGGATGAGTTAAGATTGGTATTTGTCCTGTCTCTTGTTTTTGAGTATTTTGCTCCATTTCGTTGCACTTGTTCCACTTCTCTTGAACTTGGGCACTTGGATTCTTGGAGTACTACTCTTCTAAGCTCATTTGTAGCTATTAAAAGAATGTTGTTGGTTAATCACAAAGAAGGAAGATCAAGAATGGGCAGTAACACGCATTACTATGGGATTCTTGAATGTTCACAATTATTTTTATGTGAATTATGGTGCATAGTCGTTAATGACTGTATATGTTCTTCTTTGTTAAGAAAATCTTTTTATACGCCTTTGGTAACTATTCTTGGTGTAAATCCGGGCGAAAAATATTGATTTTACCCTCTATGGAAAAATGATCTTATATGTGCATTACGAGGTTGTCTTGATTCCTAAGAAACTTCTTATGAGAATTTATTCTTGTTTTCTGAGAAGGTTTACTAAAGTTTGGAATAACAATTATTGTGAGTACACATAGCTATGTATAACGTTTTCATCTTCATGTTTTTAGATTTATGGTTTAAATTCTAAATTTGTTTAGAAGATGATTTTTGCAGTATTAATCTTTATGGTTTTATGTATTGCAATATTGTTATGGGATATGTGTATTTACGTCCGTGAAGTTGATTGTCCCATACTTTGTCAAAAGTAAAGTCGTTCGTGAGTTGATATGTATGTATTGATGAAAGAATGAATTGACTATTGACAAATACAAAAGTTAAGCCTATTATGTCAATTTTTGATGGAAGATAGGTTAAAATATTTTTTTTCAAAGATTATGTCTATTGGATGTTATTGTGCAAATGGTGATGGAAAAATAGAATGAATCCTTGTGTATTCCGTAGTATTGATCATCCCTGATCCATATTTTATGTATTACTGTGAGGCTCCGTAATATATCTTATGTTGAGCACTATAGAACCAATTTGATTTTTTAATTTAGTTGTTGTTCCGTGAGATATTTTATGTCGAGCATATTGAACTAAATTAATCATCTTGTTTGGTTATTTAGTTATTGCTATGTAAGTTTTCTCATGTCGAGCAAAACAAATGATAATTAAATTGATTACTTTTGTGATTAGTTTGGTTGTGTATTCCAATTAGATTAATTATGGGTTCTCTTGTAATTAATCTAGTTGAGTATTTTCGTGTCTTCATAAATTTTCTTATGCTGAGCACAATCAATTGAATTGATCACCTCTTGTGTTAATTTGATTACGTATTTCGATTAAATTAATCATGGGTTTGCTTGTGATTAATTTGATTGAGTTTTTGGATATAGAAAATCATTCTTATGGTTTTTGGTGTCCAATAAAAATCCTTCTTTTCTTTCGAAATTAAGGTCGCTCTTGTTGTTCTTTCGGGAATGACATCAAATGGGGGGAGAGTTCTTTTGAACTTGTGCTTAATGGCCATATCTTGAGGGGTGTGCGGCTGTGGAATTTTAGAGGGGTTATCTTGTATCTTTAAACTCCTTGATGAATGCATTTAGCTTCGGTTTATGATTGCATTTAAATTAGTTGGTATGTATTTTTTTCCTTTTGTCATGAAATGTCTCTCTCGGAAATTTCATTATGATCCCGTTCTTATACCTTTGCCAATTTTATTGACAAAAATGGGGAGAATTAATATGTAGTTCATACTACAAATACATATGGTTTTAGGATCATTGTGTAAGGGGGAGTGGTTTCCATGTGATATGGAGTATTGACTAAGGGGGAGTGATACATATCACCATAGTATTATTGTTGAAGTTGTGATACAATTGAACTTTGACACTGTGTAATAGTACTATGACACTGTATAACAATGATCGAGAATTATATTTTCTCATTGTTATATCTACGGATTTTCAACAACGGTGATACTAAACTTATAACCTTTGGGATCATTGGAGTACTTGGAAGTGACAAAGATTTCGAGGAATGTTGAAGATTATATATGTGGAATAGGAGCTACTAAAGTTTCTTTATCTTTTATGTATTCCATATGTATTGATAGTTTTGTCACTAAAATTGACAAAGGGAGAGATTGTTAGAGCATTGCTCGGTCGAACTCGCATGCGTTGATATCTCAAGCATGTTTGTCAATGTTAGTGATCAAAACTATAAGTCTTGATTTCTAGTATATTATATGTAAGTCTCGGATTAGGATAGAAAGTGTAGTTGAGCTCAAGGACTTCATGGAGATTCATCATACAAGTAGAAGAACTACTCAAGGAATCGGTGGAACTTCTCGACAAAAAGGTATGTGAAGACTTGAACTTATCTATCACTCAAAAGTATATCTACTCTATCTCCTACTCTTTGAGACAAGAAGTCGTATGCTATATATATAGACTTGGATTATACACATTTGGTATTTCGAGCCGAGTATACCTCGCCTATGTATATCTCGAAATATGTGTTGGTAAGATTTTCGCTTCGATCAAGTTTATCTTTACCATGTGACGAAAGTCATGATATGTTTCAATCATCTTGAAAATTGCTTTGACGAGAAATGGTGTAACAACTATATAACGTCCTCTAAGAATGTTTCAATGATTGAAATGAGAGTTTAGATTACATAACCAATAGTGGACATAAGCATTTTTGTGGAAACACATTTATGTATAAGTCTTATTCCTTGAACCAAAGTTTGTGAACTTTGTTGATCAAGAGAACCGGAAGAATGGCATGAGCCAATCCGCGAACTTCCGAAGTTCTCAAACCCGAGAATTTCTGCTGGAGTTGACAAACTACTTGCGTGAAGCTAAGTCCGTGAACTCAGTCCGCGAACCGGCGAAGTTCTCATACCCGAGAATTTTTGCTGGAGTTTATAAACTCTGCCCGGTAACTTAAGTCCGCGAACTGGTAGGCCCGGAGGAGTGTATAAAATTAAGCGTAATCAAAAGCGGGCCTACAGTAATACCGCAAGTGCACGGTCGTCAGTTGTAGCTCGTGCAAGTACGGGTCGATCCACAGAGACTGGGTGTGTTTGAAGTGTTCTAGCTATTTTGGGCTCCTAAATTGTCGTTGGTTAACTTATGAAGCCTTTTTGGGTTTTGGGCTTAGGGGGTTTGTTTGTAATGATGAGAACTGTTTTGGGCCTTTGAATGATTTTGAAATGGATTGAACTGAGCTTGGGCTCAGAAATGTGGACTATGGGCTTTAGGTCTTAAACCTTGTTTTGGGCTTTTGGGCCTTGGGCTAACAGTGACTGTGAATTGAGAATTGGAGAGGAAGCAGCAGCAGCAGGGTAGCAGACAGCTGCAAGGGAAGTGGAGTGGCAGCAACAGCTGCAGAAACTCAGATGCAGGAGAAGGGAGGAAAAGGCAGCTGTAGCACAAGGCAGTGAAGAAAACAGTGTAAACAAGGTAATGAGTAACAAAACAGTGAACAAAATGGAACAAAGTGAAAGTGACACAAAGGCAATTAGCCTAAGGCAGGGAAGATGGTGAAACTAACAGTGATAACAATGCAAGTAGTAGCAGTGGCTCTAGGCATACCTAAGGAATGGGAGGAGAATTAGCTTGCTATGAGCACTAATTCCTCCCATTGCTCAATCACAACAATGCAATAGAGTTAAGCATACAAATGGAGTGGGAAGAAAACTAGCTTGCTCATTGTCACTAGTGAGCACTAGTTTCTCCCCACTGCTCAATCAAAACAGTGTACTGAAAGCTCTAACCTAGCATACCATCACTTCTTGACAATGAATTGAAACACAGTACATCACAAGAACATGAAACAACTGAAATTAAAGGCACAAACATCACACCAAACAGAACATGAACTGAAATTGAAAAGTGAACTAAAATTGAACTGAAATTAAAATTTAACAGAACTTGAAAGTTCTGGACACTGGCTAGTCCAGCATGAATCTCTCTTCACCTAATAGTTCCCCTTTTATACCCAAATTATCAAATTAGGGTTTACACCCATTTTCCCCAAAAATCTCCAATCGACAGTACAATTAGGGTTTCCCCTTTTTCTAGTGTTCTGGGTCTAATTTTTCCCATAACCCTACTCTCATCCTCTCCTAAGCAGTTCTATTACATTAATTGGGGTTTTCTAGAAAAACTCTAAATTATAAAGAAAATTAGGGTTTTCAGACTTGGGAGAAAATTACCATACTCTTCTGATTTCGTTGTCCCCTCTGCGATTAAGCTCATACCCATGCTTCCACTTGCATATGCGCTCTTGAAACACGCCTCAATGTTGTCTTCTGATGGAACCCTAGTTCTGTCTTTCTAGGTTTTAGCGTCTGATGGAGAAGCTATAACCGAGGAAGAGAGAAGTTGAGGTTATGGTCGAGGCGGTCGGTTTTGGGAAGGTGGTGGTGGCAGTGGAAATGGAGGTGAAGTGAAGGCTGGTACGGTGGAGGCAGGAGTTGCAGTTGCAGCTCTCTGCAACTGTCGGGTGAAGGAGAAGGAAAAGAAAGAGAAGGGAAGAGGAAGAATGAGGTTGGTTCGATAGTTTTAGGGTATGGGATGTTCTGGTGTGAGGCGGGTCCATCAAGAGGTGATGTTTCGTGAGATGGGCCGTGGGATGTGAAGCTGGTAGGTGGATCGGATGGTTCCTCCTGAAGAGGCTGGTAGCGACCGTCAGATTTTTTGATACAACGAAGTTAACGGCTATAGATGGTGTTAGGTGTTGTAGTGTTAAGCGGAAGTATAGGGATTTGATGAACAGCAAGGGAGCGACCGTTGGATTCAACTACCATCTAATCTGAAGGCTTGGAATTTCAGCGCTGTGGTGTTTGGCAGAGACTTCAGATTTTGATGCTCTATGAAGGAGCGACCATCGGATGCTTCTGAGAACTGATCTGATGGCTGAGAACGGAGGCGTTTTTGTGTGTAGAAAATGAGGTTGTGCGCACCATTCTTCGCGGCTTCCTTGCGTGATTTCTCCCGGCTTTTCACTACTTTTCTGCTCTTTTCCGCTCCGCAAGTCATCCAGACTTTATTTATTACCTAAAAATGAAAAATTAAGTAAGAAAAATATTTATTCTTGAAAACAATGAAAATACAGAATATGGGATAAAATGTAGAATTAATGATCAAAAGATGAGTTAAATGCCAACAAAAAGGGATAAATATATACAATATTTGGCACTCATCAAATACCCCCAAACCTGAATTTTACTTGTCCTCAAGTAAAACAAAACTAAGGAAATCCTAACTATACCACTGTCGCTGGTCTCTCGAATGCATTTAGCGTATGCACTAAGCCTTTTAAACCACTAAGTGTCCCTAGTGGACGAGTTGAAGTCTCGTGAAGGTTTACCAGAGATGTGCCTACAAAACCTAAGGACAAAATATAAGCTCATATTCCATCAAATGTGACATGTGCAAAACAGTTTAAGCTCACAGCAAAATGGAGATGTCAATCTAGCTATTGAAGGCACAATCCTAGCACTGATAACAAAAAAAGACATGTGATAAGAGTGTAAAGTGTATCTACACATGTGTAAAGAAAGATCTGAAGTTATGACTACTAATCACCAAGAGATAGTTTCTCAGGCTAAGAACTGAGGTCGAAATCTAGCTAGCTGTCCGGACTTTACGAGAATTGTGAATGAGTTGGAGGTATTTCACAATTACTCGCGTTGTACATCAATGGCATACACCCTCCTTGCTTATTACAACGAAACAACAAAAATAACTCTTTACATGACTCTTATTTACATTGACTATTCTCTTTTTATTTTTGGAACAAGAGATGATGGAATTGATAAATACTTGATTTTTTTTTTTTTTTTTTTTTTTTTTTTTTTTTTTTTTTTTTTTTTTTTTTTTTTTTTTTTTTTTTTTTTTTTTTTTTTTTTTTTTTTTTTTTTTTTTTTTTTTTTTTTTTTTTTTTTTTTTTTTTTTGAACAAGGAAACACTTTTGATACATAACAAGAAGAAACAAAAAATTACATGACACTTTGCAAGAGGTAGCCCTTTTTGATGCACCCAGTTAAATTCGATGGTTGTCTTTCTTAATGTAACCTCCACCTTCTATCCCAACCAACCAAAGAACAAGCTAGTCAAGTTTCGTTCAGTATTCTAAAGTGATTGGCAATCGTAACTTCCTATCCAACACCTTGAAGATCGAGGCCATACATGTATTGGTAGATCGTGCGCGTGCAAATTTCTTATCACTATGTGAATTGTGCTAGAATCAGGGTGCCTAAATATCTAGACTAAGACTCCTAATAAAATACATATTTGCACAAGAGTCAACATTTCAAGGTAAATGAGCTCCATTTTTATGATTTTTTTTCAATTTTTTAATTTTTTTTTTGAATTTTGATTTTTTAATTTTTTTGGAATTTTTCAATTTTTTCAAAAAGAAGAAGGAGTTCGTTTTCAATTATGGCATATTATCGTGGTATCTACTCTATACCCCCAAACCTAAACTAAACATTGTCCTCAATGTTTCAAAATATGAAAAGAATTAAAATGCAACATATGGAAAGGGACATGCTGAGTAGAGTAAAAGGAGAGAGAATACCCGATTGTACGGCGAAAGCAGAATTAAAACTCCGTTATTCAAGGCAAAAATCCAACATATTTCAGCCGAGATCATATTGGATTAGCAAAATATATACAAAAGGAACAAAAGGGTTTTTAAGAAATTTTATCTACTGGATTATATACAAAAAAATTCACCATATACCAAAAGTCTAAAGAGTTGAGGATCAACCCAAAAGAAAAAGTGTAGAGACATAGAAAGTTTCAAAACACTAAAATTGGACTTAAATGGGAGTGAGAGTGAAAAACCGAATGAATCACCCCTAAACCTAAATTGTTCAACAGGTTTACTTTTAAGCACAAAATCTAACAATTTTAGGGGTTCAGGATTTAAAAGGTCTAACTCATAATGGACTGTTTTCGGGATGGGCAAAGAAATGCATTCCAACTGTGGCTCTTTAAAAGTGTTATATTTTGAAGCAAAATAGTCCAAGAGGACTTGGGAAGCACACAGTTCCAATCCTAGATTAGGAATTTTCAGAAAAATCGGTTTGACAATATGGGTACAAACCAAATCTAGGTTGGGTGGAAGACCATCAGATTGTGACTTAGGTAGAAGAATAGGCACGTCATTATTAATCAAATCAAAATCTTCTAACTCATCTACACATGTCACATCATGCTCACAATCATCAATCACATTGGCAAGATTACAATCAGAATTATCAACATCATCAACAGATTTATTTTCATGTATCGGCACATCAGGGGAAACATCACATGGAATACTAGAAGAAATATCATGCATTAAGGTCGGGGCAGAGAAGCCTAATGTATTTGAACCCAAAGGTTCCATAACATTTTCAGTATAGACATGTTCTTCTAACATAACATCATAATCATCATCATCATCATGATAGGCATTTTGCAATCTAGGATAATTTTCAATCCTAAGGTCGGAGCTATTACAAGAATAAAACTCTAATTCATGAGGGTGACTCATATCATGTGGTGTTGTTCCTGTTTCCCTAACGGATTCCCATTGATGGGTTTTTTTTGCAATCTCGGCTAAAAAATTCCATGCATCATCCACAGATTTATCAATAAACTCACCATTACACATAGACTCAACCATGGTTCGAGATTTAAAGTCTAGTCCCTCATAGAGGATGACGACAAGTCTCCACTTCTCAATTCCATGGTGCGGACATTCACTCAACAAATCATTAAAACGTTCGAAATAGTGAAAAACAGTTTCCTCATCCAATTGGACAAAACAATTGATATTTTGACGAATAGCGATGGTCCTATGGTGTGGAAAAAATTTTTGGAAAAATTGATTAGTGAGTTGTTCCCAAGTGGTGATTGATTGTGGTCTCAAACTGTAAAACCATGTTTTGGCCCTTTCCTTTAAAGAAAATGTAAACAAACGCAATTTCAGAGAGTCTTCGGACAAATGATCAGGTTGCATAGTCCGACAAATTTGTTCAAACTCTCTTACATGAGTATAGGGGTTCTCAGAGTCGAACCCTCGAAATATAGGAAGTATTTGTATCATGCTTGCATTTATTTTAAAAGGGTTATTGGTTTGAGGTAAGACAATACATGATAATGGAATTTGTATTGATGGATACATGTATTCATGGAGAGCACGAGGTTGGCCCATTTTGAAATGACACAAAGCCCACTATTTGGTTTTAATGGGTTTTAAAAAAATTTGGTTTTTGATGGGTTTGGATTTTTGGGAAAAATTTGGTTTTGGTGGGATATAAAAGAAATTTGGTTTAAAATTGGGAGCAAAAGAATTTTTTTTTTTTTTTTTTGAACCAAAACTGAAATTTAACTGAGCTTGCAAATTTAACATTTAACAGAACTTGAAAGTTCTGGATGCAGGCTAATCCAAACATAGTTTTTACAACAATCCCACAATACATATTTATACCCACAGACAATTATGGTTCTACCCAATTTTCCCAAAATAACAGTAGGCTAGGGTTGGTGATTACTCACCTAATTTGATGTAGCAACATCAAATTGAACTCGACCCATGCTTTGTAATTGCTCCTACTCCATTCCCATGCTCTAATTGCAACTCTAGGTTACCTAATTTATCAATTTTTTCACGCCTAGGGTTTCAGGCAGAGAAGCGTGAAAAAATGAGAAAATAGGGAACTAGAGGGCTAGGGGGGAGATGGGTTTTGGTTGTTGGGTGATAGGGTGATGATGGTGGAGGTGTGGTGGTGGCAGTGAAGGTGAAGAAGGTGGTGGTACGGTTGCAGGGGAAGGTGATGGTGGTTCTCTGCTGTGGAGAAGTGAGGGAGGAGAGGTCGACTGTTTTGGGAAGGAGGGTATTAGGTATTTGGGTGTTAGGCGGGCGTATCGAGTTTGATGTTCTGCGACGCTGAGTCACTGGATGCGAAGCTGGAAGGTGGATCGGATGGTTCCTCCTGATGAGGTTGGTATCGACCGTCAGATTTTTTGATACAACGAAGTTAACGGCTCTAGATGGGGTTAGGTGTTGTAGTGTAAGGCGGAGATATCAAACGTTGATGAACAGCAAGGGAGCGACCGTTGGATTCAACTACCATCTAATCTGAAGGCTTGGAATTTCAGCGCTGTGGTGCTTGGCAGAGACTTCAGATTTTGATGCTCTATGCAGGAGCGACCGTCGGATGCTTCTGAGAACTGATCTGATGGCTGAGAACGGAGGCGCTTTTGTGTGTAGAAAATGAGGTTGTGCGCACCATTCTTCGCGGCTTCCTTGCGTAATTCCTCCCGGCTTTTCACTACTTTTCTGCTCTTTTCGCTCCACGACTCATCCGAACTTTATTTATTACCTAAAAATGCAAAATTAATTAATAAAAATATTTATTCTTGAAAACAATGAAAATACAGAATATGGGATAAAATGTAGAACTAATGCACAAAAGATGAGTTAAATGCCAACAAAAAGGGATAAATAAATACAATATTTGGCACTCATCAAATACCCCCAAACCTGAATTTTACTTGTCCTCAAGTAAAACAAAACTAAGGAAATCCTAACTATACCACTGTCGCTGGTCTCTCGAATGCATTTAGCGTATGCACTAAGCCTTTTAAACCACTAAGTGTCCCTAGTGGACGAGTTGAAGTCTCGTGAAGGTTTACCAGAGGTGTGCCTACAAAACCTAAGGACAAAATATAAGCTCATATTCCATCAAATGTGACATGTGCAAAACAGTTTAAGCTCACAGCAAAATGGAGATGTCAATCTAGCTATCGAAGGCACAATCCTAGCACTGATAACAAAAAAAGACATGTGATAAGAGTGTAAAGTGTATCTACACATGTGTAAAGAAAGATCTGAAGTTATGACTACTAATCACCAAGAGATAGTTTCTCAGGCTAAGAACTGAGGTCGAAATCTAGCTAGCTGTCCGGACTTTACGAGAATTGTGAATGAGTTGGAGGTATTTCACAATTACTCGCGTTGTACATCAATGGCATACACCCTCCTTGCTTATTACAAAAAAAACAACAAAAGATGACTCTTTACATGACTCTTATTTACATTGACTATTCTCTTTTTATTTTTGCAACAAGAGAGGATGGAATTGATAAATACTTGATTTTTTTGGTATTTTTCTGATATTTTTTTCTCTGAATATATACATCGATTTTTTTTTTTTTTTTAATTCAATGAAACACTTTTGATACAAATACAAAAAGAAACAAAAGATTACATGACACTTTGCAAGAGGTAGCCCTTTTTGATGCACCCAGTTAAATTCGATGGTTGTCTTTCTTAATGTAACCTCCACCTTCTATCCCAACCAACCAAAGAACAAGCTAGTCAAGTTTCGTTCAGTATTCTAAAGTGATTGGCAATCGTAACTTCCTATCCAACACCTTGAAGATCGAGGCCATACATGTATTGGTAGATCGTGCGCGTGCAAATTTCTTATCACTATGTGAATTGTGCTAGAATCAGGGTGCCTAAATATCTAGACTAAGACTCCTAATAATTATACATATTTGCACAAGAGTCAACATTTCAAGGTAAATGAGCTTCATTTTTTATGATTTTTCATTTTTTTAATTTTTTTGAATTTTGATTTTTCAATTTTTTTGGAATTTTTCAATTTTTTCAAAAAGAAGAAGGAGTTCGTTTTCAATTATGGCAAATTATCATGGTATCTACTCTATACCCCCAAACCTAAACTAAACATTGTCCTCAATGTTTCAAAATATGGAAAGAATTAAAATGCAACATATAGAAAGGGACATGCTGAGTAGAGTAAAAGGAGAGAGAATACCCGATTTCGGCGAAAGCAAAATTAAAACTCCGTTATTCAAGGCAAAAATCCAACATATTTCAGCCGAGATCATATTGGATTAGCAAAATATATACAAAAGGAAAAAAGGTTTTTAAAATTTATCTACTTGATTATATACAAAAAATTCACCATACACCAAAAGTCTAAAGAGTTGAGGATCAACCCAAAAGAAAAAGTGTAGAGGTTTCAACAACTTCACACATATATAACAGGAAAGAAACGCGAGTGAAACTGTGAAACAAAATGAGCTACTCCCAAACCTGGATTTTACAGAAGATATAATTTTGAAAACAAAATCGCGCAGTTTCGGGGGTTCATCATGCAAAAGGTCTAGCTCGAAATGAACTGTGCTAGGGACGGGCAAACATGCTAATTCCAACTGTGGTTCCTCAAATGTATTATACTTAGAAGCAAAATAGTTCAAGAGGACTTGGGAAGCACACAGTTCCAAACCTAGATTAGGGACTCTTAGAAAAGTCGGTTTGACAATATGGGTACAAACCAAACCTAGGTTGGGTGGAAGGCCAACAGATTGTGACTTATGTAGAAGAATAGGCACATCATTATCAATCAAATCAAAATCTCCTAAATCATCTACACATATCACATCATGCTTACAATCATCAATCACATTAGCAAGATCACAATCAGAGTCATCAACATCATTAACAGATTTATCCTCGTGTATCGGCTCATCAGGGGAAACATCACATGGAATACTAGAAGACATATCATGCATTAAGGTCGGGGCAGAGAAGCCTAATGTATTTGAACCCAAAGGTTCCATAACATTTTCAGTATAGACATGTTCTTCTAACATAACATCATAATCATCATCATCATCATGATAGGGATTTTGCAATCTAGGATAATTTTCAATCCTAAGGTCGGAGCTATTACAAGAATAAAACTCTAATTCATGGGGGTGACTCATATCATGTGGTGTTGTTCCTGTTTCCCTAACGGATTCCCATTGATGGGTTTTCTCTGCAATCTCGGCTAAAAAATTCCATGCATCATCCACATATTTATCAATAAACTCACCATTACACATAGACTCAACCATGGTTCGAGATTTAAAGTCTAGTCCCTCATAGAGGATGACGACACGTCTCCACTTCTCAATTCCATGGTGCGGACATTCACTCAACAAATCATTAAAACGTTCAAAATAGTGAAAAACAGTTTCCTCATCCAATTGGACAAAACAATTGATACTTTGACGAATAGCGATGGTCCTATGATGTGGAAAGAATTTTTTGAAAAATAGATCTGTGAGTTGGTCCCAAGTGTTGATTGATTGTGGTCTCAAACCGTAAAACCATGTTTTGGCCCTTTCCTTTAAAGAATATGTAAACAAACGCAATTTCAGAGAGTCTTCGGACATATGATCAGGTTGCATAGTCCGACAAATTTGTTCAAACTCTCTTACATGAGTATAGGGGTTCTCAGAATCGAACCCTCGAAATATAGGAAGTATTTGTATCATGCTTGCATTTATTTTAAAAGGGTTATTGGTTTGAGGTAATACAATACATGATAATGGGATTTTTATTGACGGATACATGTATTCATGGAGAGCACGAGGTTGGCCCATTTTGAAAAGACACAAAGCCCACTATTTGGTTTTAATGGGTTTTCAAAAATTTGGTTTTTAATGGGTTTGGATTTTTGGGAAAATTTTGGTTTTGATGGGATATATTTGAAAAAGAAAATTTGATTTAAAAATGGGAGCAAAGTAGAAATTTGGTTTTAAAACTGGGAGCAAAAGAAAATTTTGGTTTTTAAAATCTGGGAGCAAGTAAAATTCTTTTTTTTTTATTTTTTATTTTTTTTTTTTTTTTTAAAGAAAATAAAATTTGGTTTTTGAAATGGGAGCACGCCCACTGTTTGTCCTCTAATGAAATGGAAGGAAGGCTGCGGCCCACGAAACACTAAGTTTTAACTTTGAAAGTTTAATTTGGCCCAGTTGGTTAAGGCCCGACGTTTGTTTTAAAACTTTGGTTTCGAGGTCTACTCTTGAGTGGAAGCAAGCCCACAATCGGTTACAAGCTCAGCTGGGTTTAAACCCAGAGTCCAAAATACAAGTCCAATAAAAGAATTTAAACAAGCCCACAAATTAAACAAACAAGCCCACAAATAAATTATTACAAACCCAACAGAAAATAAGAGAAGCCGAAAAATTGGCTTTAATATTACAAGCCCACAATTAAAAAATTGGAAGCCCACAATTCGGGTTCTCTTAAATGGGTTACCTTTTAAGCACAGCCCAGCTGCTCTGATATTGTTGCAAAAACCCAGTTGGGCTTTGGTTCTTTTCCTTGGTGGCGTCCCAGCAGAGGAAGAACAGGTTCAGAACAGCAGGTCCAACAACAAATGAAGTGAAGCAGATGCAAATGCTATGCAGTGAAATGCAAAAATAGCTAATAAAACTACTAGAAAAACACAACACCAATCCCCGGCAGCGGCGCCAAAAACTTGGTAGGCCCGGAGGAGTGTATAAAATTAAGCGTAATCAAAAGCGGGCCTACAGTAATACCGCAAGTGCACGGTCGTCAGTTGTAGCTCGTGCAAGTACGGGTCGATCCACAGAGACTGGGTGTGTTTGAAGTGTTCTAGCTATTTTGGGCTCCTAAATTGTCGTTGGTTAACTTATGAAGCCTTTTTGGGTTTTGGGCTTAGGGGGTTTGTTTGTAATGATGAGAACTGTTTTGGGCCTTTGAATGATTTTGAAATGGATTGAACTGAGCTTGGGCTCAGAAATGTGGACTATGGGCTTTAGGTCTTAAACCTTGTTTTGGGCTTTTGGGCCTTGGGCTAACAGTGACTGTGAATTGAGAATTGGAGAGGAAGCAGCAGCAGCAGGGTAGCAGACAACTGCAAGGGAAGTGGAGTGGCAGCAACAGCTGCAGAAACTCAGATGCAGGAGAAGGGAGGAAAAGGCAGCTGCAGCACAAGGCAGTGAAGAAAACAGTGTAAACAAGGTAATGAGTAACAAAACAGTGAACAAAATGGAACAAAGTGAAAGTGACACAAAGGCAATTAGCCTAAGGCAGGGAAGATGGTGAAACTAACAGTGATAACAATGCAAGTAGTAGCAGTGGCTCTAGGCATACCTAAGGAATGGGAGGATAATTAGCTTGCTATGAGCACTAATTCCTCCCATTGCTCAATCACAACAATGCAATAGAGTTAAGCATACAAATGGAGTGGGAAGAAAACTAGCTTGCTCATTGTCACTAGTGAGCACTAGTTTCTCCCCACTGCTCAATCAAAACAGTGTACTGAAAGCTCTAACCTAGCATACCATCACTTCTTGACAATGAATTGAAACACAGTACATCACAAGAACATGAAACAACTGAAATTAAAGGCACAAACATCACACCAAACAGAACATGAACTGAAATTGAAAAGTGAACTAAAATTGAACTGAAATTAAAATTTAACAGAACTTGAAAGTTCTGGACACTGGCTAGTCCAGCATGACTTTACAACAACACCCACAATTCCCTTTTATACCCAATACATCAAATTAGGGTTATCACCCATTTTCCCAAAATCCCAAAATAAAACAGTACAATTAGGTTTACTGTTTTTCTAGTGTTCTGGGTCTAATTTTTCCCATAACCCTACTCTCATCCTCTCCTAAGCAGTTCTATTACATCAATTGGGGTTTTCTAGAAAAACCATAAATTATAAAGAAAATTAGGGTTTTCAGACTTGGGAGAAAATTACCATACTCTTCTGATTTCGTTGTCCCCTCTGCGATTAAGCTCATACCCATGCTTCCACTTGCATATGCGCTCTTGAAACACGCCTCAATGTTGTCTTCTGATGGAACCCTAGTTCTGTCTTTCTAGGTTTTAGCGTCTGATGGAGAAGCTATAACCGAGGAAGAGAGAAGTTGAGGTTATGGTCGAGGCGGTCGGTTTTGGGAAGGTGGTGGTGGCAGTGGAAATGGAGGTGAAGTGAAGGCTGGTACGGTGGAGGCAGGAGTTGCAGTTGCAGCTCTGCAACTGTCGGTGAAGGAGAAGGAAAAGAAAGAGAAGGGAAGAGGAAGAATGAGGTTGGTTCGATAGTTTTAGGGTATGGGATGTTCTGGTGTGAGGCGGGAGTATCGGGATTTGATGAACAGCAAGAAAGCGACCGTTGGATTCAACTACCCTCTAATCTGAAGGCTTGGAATTTCAGAGCTGTGGTGCTTGGCAGAGACTTCAGATTTTGATGCTCTATGAAGGAGCGACCATCGGATGCTTCTGAGAACTGATCTGATGGCTGAGAACGGAGGCATTTTTGTGTGTAGAAAATGAGGTTGTGCGCACCATTCTTCGCGGCTTCCTTGCGTGATTTCTCCCGGCTTTTCACTACTTTTCTGCTCTTTTTGCTCCGCAAGTCATCCAGACTTTATTTATTACCTAAAAATGCAAAATTAAGTAAGAAAAATATTTATTCTTGAAAACAATGAAAATACAGAATATGGGATAAAATGTAGAATTAATGCACAAAAGATGAGTTAAATGCCAACAAAAAGGGATAAATATATACAATATTTGGCACTCATCAAATACCCCCAAACCTGAATTTTACTTGTCCTCAAGTAAAACAAAACTAAGGAAATCCTAACTATACCACTGTCGCTGGTCTCTCGAATGCATTTAGCGTATGCACTAAGCCTTTTAAACCACTAAGTGTCCCTAGTGGACGAGTTGAAGTCTCGTGAAGGTTTGCTTAGAACGTACCTACAAAGTTCTAGGTCAAAATATAAGCTCATATTCCATCAAATGTGACATGTGCAAGTCAGTTTAAGCTCACAACAAAATGGAGATGTCAATCTAGCTATCAAAGGCACAATCCTAGCACTGATAATAAATAAAGACATGTGATAAGAGTGTAAAGTGTATCTACACATGTGTAAAGAAAGATCTGAAGTTATGACTACTAATCACCAAGAGATAGTTTCTCAGGCTAAGAACCAAGGTCGAAATCTAGCTAGCTGTCCGGACTTTACGAGAATTGTGAATGAGTTGGAGGTATTTCACAATTACTCGCGTTGTACATCAATGGCATACACCCTCCTTGCTTATTACAATGAAACAACAAAATGACTATTTACATGACTCTTATTTACATTGACTATTCTCTTTTTATTTTTGGAACAAGAGATGATGGAATTGATAAATACTTGATTTTTTTGTATTTTTCTGATATATATATATATATATATTTTTTTTTTTTTTAAGGAGACACTTTTGATACATATACAAAAGGAAACAAAAGATTACATGACACTTTGCAAGAGGTAGCCCTTTTTGATGCACCCAGTTAAATTCGATGGTTGTCTTTCTTAATGTAACCTCCACCTTCTATCCCAACCAACCAAAGAACAAGCTAGTCAAGTTTCGTTCAGTATTCTAAAGTGATTGGCAATCGTAACTTCCTATCAAACACCTTGAAGATCGAGGCCATACATGTATTGGTAGATCGTGCGCGTGCAAATTTCTTATCACTATGTGAATTGTGCTAGAATCAGGGTGCCTAAATATCTAGACTAAGACTCCTAATAATTATACATATTTGCACAAGAGTCAACATTTCAAGGTAAATGAGCTTCATTTTTTATGATTTTTCATTTTTTTAATTTTTTTGAATTTTGATTTTTCAATTTTTTTGGAATTTTTCAATTTTTTCAAAAAGAAGAAGGAGTTCGTTTTCAATTATGGCAAATTATCATGGTATCTACTCTATACCCCCAAACCTAAACTAAACATTGTCCTCAATGTTTCAAAATATGGAAAGAATTAAAATGCAACATATGAAAAGGGACATGCTGAGTAGAGTAAAAGGAGAGAGAATACCCGATTTCGGCGAAAGCAGAATTAAAACTCCGTTATTCAAGGCAAAAATCCAACATATTTCAGCCGAGGTCATATTGGATTAGAAAAATATATACAAAATGAAATTTAACTAACACATTATCTACAAGAAAATTTGGTTTAAAAATGGGAGCAAAGTAGAAATTTGGTTTTTGAATTGGGAGCACGCCCACTGTTGTCCTCTAATGGAATGGAATGAAGGCTGCGGCCTACGAAAATCCAAGTTTTAATTTTGAAAGTTTAATTTGGCCCAGTTGGTTAAGGCCCGACGTTTGTTTTAAAACTTTGGTTTCGAGGTCCACTTTCGAGTGGAATACAAGTCCAATTGATGCTTACAAGCTCAGCTGGGTTTAAACCCAGAGTTCAAAATACAAGTCCAATGAAAGAATTTAAACAAGCCCACAAAAAATAAATACAAGCCCACAAATAAATTATTACAAACCCAAAATAGAAAAATAAAAAGCCCAAAAAATTGGGTTAATTATTACAAGCCCACAATTAAATAAATTTGGAAGCCCACAGGTTGGGTTCTCTCAATGAATGGGTTTAGGCTTACCTTTTTAGCACAGCCCAGCTGCTCTGATATTGTTGCAAAAACCCAGTTGGGTTTTGGTTCTTTTCCTTGGTGGCGTCCCAGCAGAGGAAAAACAGGTTCAAAACAGCAGGTCCAACAGCAAATGAAGTGAAGCAGATGCAGATGCAAATGCTATGCAGTGAAATGCAAAAATAGCTAATAAAACAACAAGAAAAACACAGCACCAATCCCCGGCAGCGGCGCCAAAAACTTGGTAGGCTTCTAAAAGGTCCTAAAAATTATCCCCGGCCAAAAACTTGGTGGGCCCGGAGATATGTATAAAATTAAGCGCAATGAAACGCGGGCCTACAGTAATACCGCAAGTGCACGGTCGTCGGTTGTAGCTCGTGCAAGTACGGGTCGATCCACAGAGATTGGGTGTGTTTTGTAGTTTTCTAGCTAATTGGGTTCCTAAATTGCTATTGTTGGGCTTTGGGTACCAATGGATTTTGGTAACCAATGGGTTATGATTGTGCTTTGGGCCTTTGAGTTCTTTGGGAATGAATTGGGCTTTAGCTTTAGCCTATCAGTACACTAGGCTTTGGCCTTAAACTTAGGCTTGGGCTGAACTGGGCCTCAGAGGCTTTTGGGAGCTAGGCCTTTTCTTGTTCTGAACCTATTTCTGGGCCTATGTGAACTAAACCTTGGGCTTTGTACCTTTGGAATTGCACTGGGCCTTGGGCTTTAAACTTTTGGTTTCAATGAACTGAATTGGGCTCAGCTTTTGAAGTGAGCTTTGGGGAGGAAGCAGCAACAGCAGTGGTAGCAGGGCAGCTGCAAGGGAAGTGGAGTGGCAGCAACAGCTGCAGAAACTCAGATGCAGGAGAAGGGAGGAAAAGGCAGCTGCAGCAACAGCAGCAGCAGTGCAAAGAAAGCAGCAGTAGGGGAAGCAGTAGCAAGGAATAACAAGTAGCAGCAGCACAAGGCAGTGAAGAAAATGCACAGCAGGAGAAAATAGCAAACAAAAGCAACAAGAAAACAAGTAGCAGCAGCACAAGGCAGTGAAGAAAACAGTGTAAACAAGGTAATGAGTAACAAAACAGTGAACAAAATGGAACAAAGTGAAAGTGACACAAAGGCAATTAGCCTAAGGCAGGGAAGATGGTGAAACTAACAGTGATAACAATGCAAGTAGTAGCAGTGGCTCTAGGCATACCTAAGGAATGGGAGGAGAATTAGCTTGCTATGAGCACTAATTCCTCCCATTGCTCAATCACAACAATGCAATAGAGTTAAGCATACAAATGGAGTGGGAAGAAAACTAGCTTGCTCATTGTCACTAGTGAGCACTAGTTTCTCCCCACTGCTCAATCAAAACAGTGTACTGAAAGCTCTAACCTAGCATACCATCACTTCTTGACAATGAATTGAAACACAGTACATCACAAGAACATGAAACAACTGAAATTAAAGGCACAAACATCACACCAAACAGAACATGAACTGAAATTGAAAAGTGAACTAAAATTGAACTGAAATTAAAATTTAACAGAACTTGAAAGTTCTGGACACTGGCTAGTCCAGCATGAATCTCTCTTCACCTAATAGTTCCCCTTTTATACCCAAATTATCAAATTAGGGTTTACACCCATTTTCCCCAAAAATCTCCAATCGACAGTACAATTAGGGTTTCCCCTTTTTCTAGTGTTCTGGGTCTAATTTTTCCCATAACCCTACTCTCATCCTCTCCTAAGCAGTTCTATTACATCAATTGGGGTTTTCTAGAAAAACTCTAAATTATAAAGAAAATTAGGGTTTTCAGACTTGGGAGAAAATTACCATACTCTTCTGATTTCGTTGTCCCCTCTGCGATTAAGCTCATACCCATGCTTTATCTTCTTCTTCTGCTCCTGTCTCTTCAAGTTTTGTCCCCTCTTTCGATTGTGTAACCCTAGCTTCTCACTGTTCTAGCTTGTAGCACCTAGTTTGATGCTAAAAACGAGACAAGGGAGAAACTTGGGATGGGGTGGTGATGTACGGTGTGGTGTGGTGTCTGTTGCGACAAGGAAGAGAGGCAGGAGCTCGAGTTGCAGAGCTCTGCAACTGTCGGGTGAAGGAGAAGGAAAAGAAAGAGAAAGGAAGAGGAAGAATGAGGTTGGTTCGATAGTTTTAGGGTATGGGATGTTCTGGTGTGAGGCGGGTCCATCAAGAGGTGATGTTTCGTGAGATGGGCCGTGGGATGTGAAGCTGGTAGGTGGATCGGATGGTTCCTCCTGAAGAGGCTGGTAGCGACCATCATATTTTTTGATACAACGAAGTTAACGGCTCTAGATGGGGTTAGGTGTTGTAGTGTAAGGCGGAGATATCAAACTTTGATGAACAGCAAGGGAGCGACCGTTGGATTCAACTACCATCTAATCTGAAGGCTTGGAATTTCAGCGCTGTGGTGCTTGGCAGAGACTTCAGATTTTGATGCTCTATGAAGGAGCGACCATCGGATGCTTCTGAGAACTGATCTGATGGCTGAGAACGGATGCGTTTTTGTGTGTAGAAAATGAGGTTGTGCGCACCATTCTTCGCGGCTTCCTTGCGTGATTTCTCCCGGCTTTTCACTACTTTTCTGCTCTTTTCCGCTCCGCAAGTCATCCAGACTTTATTTATTACCTAAAAATGCAAAATTAAGTAAGAAAAATATTTATTCTTGAAAACAATGAAAATACAGAATATGGGATAAAATGTAGAATTAATGCATAAAAGATGAGTTAAATGCCAACAAAAAGGGATAAATATATACAATATTTGGCACTCATCAAATACCCCCAAACCTGAATTTTACTTGTCCTCAAGTAAAACAAAACAAAGGAAATCCTACCTATACCACTGTCGCTGGTCTCTCGAATGCATTTAGCGTATGCACTAAGCCTTTTAAACCACTAAGTGTCCCTAGTGGACGAGTTGAAGTCTCGTGAAGGTTTACCAGAGGTGTGCCTACAAAACCTAAGGACAAAATATAATCTCAGATTCCATCAAACGTGACATGTGCAAAACAGTTTAAGCTCACAGCAAAATGGAGATGTCAATCTAGCTATCGAAGGCACAATCCTAGCACTGATAACAAAAAAAGACATGTGATAAGAGTGTAAAGTGTATCTACACATGTGTAAAGAAAGATCTGAAGTTATGACTACTAATCACCAAGAGATAGTTTCTCAGGCTAAGAACTGAGGTCGAAATCTAGCTAGCTGTCCGGACTTTACGAGAATTGTGAATGAGTTGGCAGGCCCGGGAAAACGTATAGAATTGAAGCGAAATGAAACGCGGGCCTACAGTAATACCGCAAGTGCACGGTCGTCGGTTGTAGCTCGTGCAAGTACGGGTCGATCCACAGAGATTGGGAGTGTTTTGTAGTGTTTCTAGCTATTTTGGGTTCTAGTTGCTATTGTTGGGCTTTGGATACCAATGGATTTTGGTAACCAATGGGTTATGATTGTACTTTGGGCCTTTGAGTTCTTTGGGAATGAACTGGGCTTTAGCTTTAGCCTATCAGTACACTAGGCTTTTGGAGAGAACTGTGGACTGGGCCTTATTAATGAACTTGGGCTTTTGGATTAAGTAAACTGAACTTGGGCTCAGTGTTGAAGTGAGCTTTGGGTTCAGTTGCAGCAGCAGCAGCAGTGGAAGGGAGGCAATGCAGCAATGCAAAGGAAAGCAGCAACAGCAGGGTTGCAGGGCAGATGGGTTGCAGCAGCAGCTGCACAAGCAGTGCACAGCAGCACAAGGCCAAGAAAACAGCAGCAACAGCAGTAGGAAGAAAAAAAACAGCTGCAGCAACAGCAAGGCAGTGGAAGCAGAAGCAAGGAAGAAAACAGGGCAAAACAAGGCAATAAAGCAAAGGCAATGTAGTAAATAAAACAAGACAATGACTAACAGCAAAGAACTAAACAACAACAATAGAAATGAACCAAGGCCTAAGCCAAGGGCAGGGGAGATGGTGAAACTGAAATGGTGACAATGCAAGGCCAAGGGAAGAATACAGGCATACAAATAGAATGGGAAGAGAATTAGCTTGCTATGAGCACTAATTTCTCCCAATGCTCAATCAACACATTGCATCCTAAGCATACAAAAATGGAATGGCAAGATAATCAGCTTGCTATGAGCACTGATTTCTTCCATTACTCAATCAATTCAGTGGATGTAGCCTAGAAACTAAGACTTCATCTCAACCTATCATTTGACATAACTAACGAAACATAAACAGGGACAGAACAAGACAGAACAGGAAGAACAAAGGGGCAGTGATACAAACTGAGCATGGAGATTAACAGGGACATTACATGGGCATTTACTTGACACTAAACAGAAGCATTTACAAAACAGGAGCATTTTACATACAAAAGAAACATGAACAAGAATAGCACAAAACAGTTAAGAACAATAGAGAAAACATGACATAAAATTGAACTTTTACAGAACTCACAGTTCTGGACACACTGGATAATCCAGGCATAATCTCTCTTCACCTAATAGTTCCCCTTTTATACCTAAATTATCAAATTAGGGTTTACACCCATTTTCCCCAAAAATCTCCAATCGACAGTACAATTAGGGTTTCCCCTTTTTCTAGTGTTCTGGGTCTAATTTTTCCCATAACCCTACTCTCATCCTCTCCTAAGCAGTTCTATTACATCAATTGGGGTTTTCTAGAAAAACCCTAAATTATAAAGAAAATTAGGGTTTTCAGACTTGGGAGAAAATTACCATACTCTTCTGATTTCGTTGTCCCCTCTGCGATTAAGCTCATACCCATGCTTCCACTTGCATATGCGCTCTTGAAACACGCCTCAATGTTGTCTTCTGATGGAACCCTAGTTCTGTCTTTCTAGGTTTTAGCGTCTGATGGAGAAGCTATAACCGAGGAAGAGAGAAGTTGAGGTTATGGTCGAGGCGGTCGGTTTTGGGAAGGTGGTGGTGGCAGTGGAAATGGAGGTGAAGTGAAGGCTGGTACGGTGGAGGCAGGAGTTGCAGTTGCAGCTCTCTGCAACTGTCGGGTGAAGGAGAAGGAAAAGAAAGAGAAGGGAAGAGGAAGAATGAGGTTGGTTCGATAGTTTTAGGGTATGGGATGTTCTGGTGTGAGGCGGGTCCATCAAGAGGTGATGTTTCGTGAGATGGGCCGTGGGATGTGAAGCTGGTAGGTGGATCGGATGGTTCCTCCTGAAGAGGCTGGTAGCGACCGTCAGATTTTTTGATACAACGAAGTTAACGGCTATAAATGGGGTTAGGTGTTGTAGTGTTAAGCGGAAGTATCGGGATTTGATGAACAGCAAGGGAGCGACCGTTGGATTCAACTACCATCTAATCTGAAGGCTTGGAATTTCAGCGCTGTGGTGTTTGGCAGAGACTTCAGATTTTGATGCTCTATGAAGGAGCGACCATCGGATGCTTCTGAGAACTGATCTGATGGCTGAGAACGGAGGCGTTTTTGTGTGTAGAAAATGAGGTTGTGCGCACCATTCTTCGCGGCTTCCTTGCGTGATTTCTCCCGGCTTTTCACTACTTTTCTGCTCTTTTCCGCTCCGCAAGTCATCCAGACTTTATTTATTACCTAAAAATGAAAAATTAAGTAAGAAAAATATTTATTCTTGAAAACAATGAAAATACAGAATATGGGATAAAATGTAGAATTAATGATCAAAAGATGAGTTAAATGCCAACAAAAAGGGATAAATATATACAATATTTGGCACTCATCACGAACCTAGTCTGCGAACTTGAGAAGGTTATATATCTGAAGATGATTTCTGAACTTAAAATTAAAAAGACTAAGGAATGCAGTTTGCAAATCATGGCTATAAAAGTTCATGAACCAATTCAAGTGAATCAAATCATCTTTGCTTCAATTGTGTCTTGTGTAGTACATAAGATTTCCTTGCAATTGAAAAACTCTCTAACTAGTTCATTTGAAGTCATTTGAACTAGTTTTGGTGAAGAAGAACATGGTTGATATGAAATGCTCATATGGATAGCCATTTGGTTAACTATTGTTGAACCAAAAAGTGCATAGGTTTGGGTACGGTTAACAAACCTATAAGCGTGCATTATCAAGTGTGTGTAACAAGCTAATTTTTCGATCTAACGGTTGAGAAATATTAGCTTGAATCTAAATCAGGTTTTCATCTGACGGTGAATATTGAATGCTTTGTTACTAAGCTAACATTGATTGCAAACCCTGATTTGAAATACTATATAAAGGAGACATCTAGTATTGTGCAAAACTAATCCCCACACCTTACGTGTGATACTAGTTTGCGTGCTAGAGTCGATTCTCCTTTAACCTTTGGTTTTATTCTTCTAAAACCAGGTTAACGACTTAAATACTTCATTGGGATTGTGAATCCAGAACGATACTACTTTTATCGTAGTTGTGTGATCTGATCTTGCATCTTCTATCGTACGGGTAAAATCAGATTGATTGGCTTGAGATTGATATCTCCGATAGGCAAGATATAAAAAGTAGTCACAAACATCTTCGTCTCATTGTTTGTGATTCCGCAACATCTTGTTTCGCTACCATACGATTAAGATTGTTATGAAGTGAATTGATAACTCTAGGCTGTTCTTCGGTAATATAAGACCGGATTATCAATTGGTTCCTGTTCATCTTGATTATTATCAAAAGACGGAAGAAAAACCTTTAGGGTTTATCTGTGGGAGACAGATTGATCCTTTGATACACTTTTCTGTGTGAGACATATTTTGTTTATTGTCGAAGCCTGCGATTTTGGGTCGTAAAAAATCTTAGTTGTGGGTGAGATCATCTAAGGGGATCAAGTGCGCAGTATCCTGCTGGGATCAGAGGCATAGGGAGTACAACTGTACCTTGGATCAGTGGGAGACTGATTGGGGTTTAACTACAGTACAGTCGGAAGTTATCTTGGAGTAGGATAGTGTCTGTAGCCGCTTAATACAATAATGTGTGCTCAATCTGGACTAGGTCCCAGGTGTTTTCTGCATTTGCGGTTTCCTCGTTAACAAAATTTCTGGTGTCTATGTTATTTCAATTTCCGCATTATATTGTTTTATCTTTATAATTGAAATAATACAGGTTTTGTGTTAGATCATCAATTAGAGTAATCCAACCTTTGGTTGTTGATTTCCATTGATTGATCCTTGGATAGTGGTCTTTAGTACCATCCAAGTTATTCCTTGTATTTGATTAGAACTCGCAGTTCCTGCTTGAATAAATCAAATCAAGAGAGAGATATAAACTCGTTGATATACTTTTAATTGATTGAGTCTTGTTGATTCTCTTAAAAGTATATTCGAGTTTGTCCATACAGATTGCTAAGCGAAATATTGGGTGGTGTTCTTAGACCCCCGCTTTTTCAGTTTTTGATACTAAAAAAACGAGTCTTCTTCTCCATCTTAACTTCTGCAGATAGTGATTCGATTAGTTTGAGTTTTTTCAGATTCTGGAATTGGGGTTTTGTTCTGATAATAATCTCTTCTAATTCTTCATCTTGTTGTGGAAAATTCAGAGTTGAGATAATCTTCTGATCCTATCTTCTTTTAGTTCCATGTACTGTGTTTATGTAATTCATGTCATGTCTTATAATGTTTTTAGATTGGCGATGTTTCACTGCTCAATGACCAAAGTTGATGATTAAGTCATTTTGCAAGTTAATTGCTGATGTTGGTCTATGATAGTAGTAATAATCTGATGGATTTTGTTTTCTTTTCTTGTCCAAGTTATTTTCCCTTGTTGGTTTGAATTCTTTGAGTGTTTTGTTATTGAGGTGTTTGTTTGATTCTTCATTCTTTAATTGGCTTTGATTTCCTCCTCTGTCTCTGAATCATATTGAATAATTGATCATTATGATTGCTTAACCATTGTCTTAGGGGTTGTTTCACTATGGACATAATAATTTCATTATGTGAAGAAAGAAGAAGGAAAGTCATGTATTGTCTTGTCATTTTTTCCTCTGTTTACTGGCTATAATTTACTAGCTATAGTTTGTCTTGTCTATTTGGCTATACTAGTTTAGTAATCATTGCAGTCTGCTTTGGTTGTGCATTATGTCATTTCATACTGCATTTGGTTGTGCATTTTGTAACCATACAAAATTACAGATTATTGTATGATCATGAAGTGTGACCGTCAAGTAAGTAATATTGATTTTTGAGTCTTTTCCCTATCCTTTGTGGCTCCATCCAGATTTCAGGATGTCAAGTGTACAAGAACAAACTCATTACAATGATGTTATGAGTAGTGAGTCTAGTGACGCTGAGGATGATGATGTTGGGATGGTAGATCCTTTGAATGACTCTACAATTGTTGGTTGTGCACCTGCACCAGTTTCAGGTGAAAAGGAACATAAACTTAGATCTGATGTTTGGGAATATTTTAATATCGTTAAATATGAAGATGGAACAAAGAAGGGAGTGTGCAAGGCTTGTAAAGTGGGATATAAATATGTTAGCCAGAAAGGTGGAACCTCATCCATGGAAAGTCATAAGTGTCGTGAGCGCCATTCTCAGGACATAGGGCCAATGATTTTATATGCAAAGAAAGGCCTGCTGTCTTCCCGCGTACGCAAAGTTGATCAGATGAACTTTCAGGATCTTATTTCAACATTACTCATTGCAAGAAATGTCCCATTGGCTTTGGTGGAGTGGAAATAATTTAGGAACATATGTTCTTATTTAAATGAAGATGATAAACCAATAGCAAGGAATACTGGAAAGCCGACATTGTCAAAAAACATAATGCACGAAAAGAAGGTATTCGAAACATATTGAAGCTTGCTCCAGGTATAATGCTAAACCATATGTTTTTTTTTATGCTTTTATCAATGTGTAATTGATTATGATAATATGTGCTGATGTGTATGACTTATCCTTACAGGTAGGATGTGTCTAACATCAGACATGTGGACCTATGTTACGGCTACATGGTATATAAGCTTAAATGTGCACTTTCTTAATCAAAATTGGGAATTAAAGAAGTATCTTCTGAATTTTTGTGAACTTCCACCACCTCATTCAGGTGAAGCACTTACTTGAGTCTTTAGATCTTTTATTTATGTGCATGTGATATTTTAGTCACCGCCTCATACATGTGAAGTACTTAAGTGGGAGTTCAACTTTTCCCCTTTCCACTACCTCATACAGGTGAAAGCCTTTCTTCCAAGCTATTTTCAATGATAGAAGATTGGGGAATTAAAGAAAAAGTATCCAACATCACCTTGGATAATGCTGCAAATAACAGAGCTTGTGCTAGAATTATGCAAAGTAGACTTGTTGCAAAGAAGATCCTGTTTAACAAGAAAATACTTTCACGTGCGTTGTTGTGCTCAAATCTTAGCTCTTATTGTAAAAGATGGACTTGTGAAGATTGATCCAGCTGTGCTTAAGATAACACAGTCAGTGAAGTCCCTTAAAAACAAAAGTTTTTGGACATTGTTGATACTTTAGGAATATCTGAAATAAGAAGGGGTATTCGTCAACATGTGAAAACAAGGTGGGTTTCCACTTTTATTTTTTTATAAATTTAAAGAATTGTATTATTGTTTATAATATACTCACTGAATGTTTGTTACTTTGTTTTATACAGATGGAATTCAACTTATCTTATGTTAGATAGTTGTCTTGTGTATAAAAGTGATTTCGCTCACTTGAAGGAGGTGGATTCAAACTATAAAGACTGTCTAACTGATGAAGAATGGGACCAAATTGAAGTAGTCACAAAGTCTATCAAGACGTTTTATGATATCACTACTTTATTTTCCGGTAGTAAGTATCCTACTTCCAATCTATATTTTGAAAGAGTTTGTCAAGTTCAGGTGTTATTCAAAAAAGAAAGCACAAATGAAATTAAATTCATTAAGGACATGGTAAAACAGATGCAAAAAAAAAATTGACAGCTATTGGGAGAACTTAAGTCCTATATTGGCTATGGAGGTTGTTTTAGATCCTAGATTAAAAATGCAGTATCTAAACTTTACTTACTCCAAGTTGTATCCTAATGTTAGAAAATTAGAAATTAAAGTTGATATTGTGCGTGAAGATATGAAAAAACTTTATAATGAGTATTACACCTTGTCAAATTCAAGGGCTTCTGGCAGTGGAACTCAGAATTTGGGTATTCAAACTGGTGGGAATTCTTCCCATCAAGGAAGTCAGTGGATCCAGGTAAGTTTAAAGCTTACTTATTTCAGTACAAGTGGTATTGTATTATTTTATGTTTTAACCAAACAAAGTGCATTTATGAAGTTGTACTTGTATTCTATGTTCTCATTCTCATAGAAGATAACTGGTATTTGCACTCACTTATTGCTTGTTTCATGCAGGAATATGTTGCAGCACAAGAAGGTGGTGGTGATCTGCAATCTGACTTGTCAGAGTTGGATCAATATCTTGGCGAGAAATATGGATCTGTAAATCAACCGCTCGATATCCTAATGTATTGGAAATCCTAGGAACAACGATTTCCAGTACTTTCAAGAATGGCAGGGGATATTTTGTCAATTCCTATTTCAACCTTCGCTTCGGAATCTTCATTTAGCATTGGTGGAAGGGTAACTGATCGATTTCGCAGTTCTTTATTACCTGAAAATGCAGAGGCGTTGATAACAACTCGTGATTGGAACCATGGAGTTGGTATGTGTGCCTAAGTGGCGCCGCGCATATAAGTCAGTAATATTTCATTTAGTTGAATGTGTAAATTTCATATATAACTTGATTGTTTTTATCCATATAGGAAAAGAAGATTTGGATGAAGACAATGGGATTATTGGAGAAGATGTATTAGGATTTGAACTTGGTGCAGTGGAGGACGGGGAAATAAGTTCTTATGCGTCTAATTAGTATGCGTACTTCTTCAATATAAATTGTGGTAATTATGCAAATTGCATATTTTTCACTTGAATATAAAGCGGAGTAAGTTCCGACTCAGAATTATTTAATTAAGGATGAAACCTATGTTTGGTATGTGTTAAATGTTTCTCTAATATATTCTCATCATGTTCAAGAACATATGGTAAAGGATGTATCATCAAACCAGATCTCAAGCTAAAATTCTGAAAGTCTTGAGTTGAATGACTTCTAAGGAAACTATTCATCTTGATGATCTCTTCAAGAAATATGGTTGTGCAGATAAAGAAAATGAAAAGGAAGATATAAATCATCTCCTTGTCCAAAATAGTTTGGATGCTAAGATTGACATTATCAATCTAAGAAAAGTCCTCCTCAGTACTATCGAAACACATCATAGACAGGAAGCACTACTAAGAACTGTTATCTGTAACGGTTCATCGCCCGTCTGGTACGGGAGGTAAGACTCTATCCACCCACGAATCCCCTATCAGTGGGTTTTATTTTGTGTTAAGAATGTCGAAATGGTATTATAATAGCCAATACAACGAATATCCGACTGAACAAAATGGACATTACTACTTTGACCATAGTGTGAATAGTGATTGGGAACATCAACCTATTGAAGGTTGCTCATACCATGGTGAGCCCAATTACTATTCGCACTTTCCCGGGTTATACGAGCAAAACGATCTTCCTATTTCTCTAAAAGAGTCTCTCAAGAGTTTCAATGAGTCAACATAAAAGTTTCACTTATTTATGAAGGAGACTTATAATATTCCGCTTCCAGAAGAGTCCGTAGATCAGTCGACTAAGATGTCTCTAGAAGAGTCCCTCAAGCAATTTACTGAGAGTACAAATAGGATTGTGGAAAAATTTGCTCAAGATAGTCTTAAATTCCAATATAGTGTTCCCAATACCACCCTTTAAAATAAGGATAGTTTTTATTCACATAATCAAGATGACGAGGTTAGAATTGGTAACACTACTTGTTTAGATGAGGTTCGATCATTTTCATAGAATGATGATTATGATGAGGATATTATTGATGAAGAATCTGAAATATGTAGGCATAGTGATCTGGAATTTGTTACTCCGGTTGAGCTTTATAATGATAATGTTATTTCTAGTAAAAATCCAAATAATTTTAATAATTATTCACCTATTCAAAAGGACGAGGATTTGACTAGGAATATCCTCGTTTTAGACGATGTAGTATTTCCTTTTCACGAAGCCAACGAAGGTTTATAGGAACGAGTTTATTTTGAGTCTAGCGATTTAGAAACTATAGTCTTAGACAAAGAAAGTGAACTCGTAGAGATGAATGAGGATGAACCTGACTTTGAAGAATCAATTGACCATTTCCAGGAATCTGATGACCTAGAAATTAGGGAAGTTATGACTAGTCTTTCTAGAGACACTGAAAACTCTAAGTTTGGGAGTGATTATCATTCTCCGTGTGCTTTAACTCTTATAAAGGTCCCTCACTTGGGACTTGATATATGTGCCTCAACCATTGTGCCAGATGACCGCCATATTAGCTCTCCCGAGCCTAATAATATCAAGGAAGAAGTTCAGTTATTAGAAACCCATCCTCTGTTTGATGTGGTTTACCCAGGCTATGATACCCAGATTGATTTTGTTTTCCCACCAAAAACTTTGATTCCAATTGTGGGAACGTTTGAATTTGAAATGTGTCAATTATTGAGTTTTGAGACTAAGCCTAATTACTTTAGGAGATTAGGGTCGATACATTTGTTTAAGGAAGACTACCACTCTCATCGTGGTCATATATGTGAGTCAAATATGATTGACTTAGAGGATCCCCAGTTATTCAGGTTATTATTATGTGCTTCTAAGTTTTTATTTGAGTTTTTCCGGGCTCTAGAACCTGAACATTCGGATCTAACTTATGAGGAAATGCAACCCATGGAAATATTTTATCTAGACCCTATTAAATAACTTGAACCTGAACCACGGCTAGATGTAGTTGTCTTAAACAGGAAACTAGAAAAGGTTGTGCTTTATTTGTTAATTTTCTTGGCATGTTGCAGATTCCTTTTACTTGTGATAGCTCTATTTGGTTTTGGTGATCCGCAGTTATTCCAGGTATTACTTTATGATTCTATAAGGTGACTGATCCTTTCTTGGTCTGGCTGAAGACGTTAAACTTAGCACTTCTTGGGAGGTAACCCAATATCATGCAATACGGTAATATCTTTCCTTAACTCTTTTGATTCAAATGGTAACAGTTTCTCCTTGTTCATATGCTTTTAATTTTACCTTTAGAACACTGGACAATGTTAGATTTAAGTTTGGGGGTATGTGAGAAACTTTTTAGTTACAATAAATAAACTCCAGAGCCTAGAAATTTATGTTCATTAAGGATGACACTAACCAATCTAAGTGGATGGAAACATCTTGGTTATAGCAGTTGAGGAACCAATCTGATTAGATGGAAACATCTAAAGAGTCTATTCATAAAAGCACAAAGCTCAGGTGTTAGAATTAAAAAAAAAAACATGGTAGTTTCGCCATATCTCCTTCTGTTTTTATTTTCTTATAAGTGATTGAGATACCAAAAAAAAAAAAAGACCAGACCATTAGACCAACCGGAATAAATTCAATAAAGTCGACCACTGGAGCCCTTGTATAAGCTAGTTGTGTTAATCTAGAGTTAGGATTATCACCTGTTGGTTCCCTTGTATATGCCAGCTGTGTTGATATTAGTCAGACCGGTATCTCAGTCTATTAGGATAGGTTCACCTTAGTCAACATCAAAACCATCTACGTTTTTCTCTACGCCCATCTTCTTAATCTTTCCATGTGATTGGTTGACTCCGGTTATGATGTATAGAAACTATATGAGTAGAGCTCTGTCACTTATATGAATTTTAGTATGCTTGGGTGCAAACTCGTGTACAACAATTGGAATTTCGCATCAGGGTACTTCCTCATGTAGTCAATGAGAGTATGCCAACCAAGGATATTCTTTAGTTCCTTCCAAGGTTTTGCGCAGATATCTAGGGTCTAGAGTAAAGGTTTTGTGGGTACACCTCTAGTAAACCCTCCGGAGACAACACTCCGCCGCTAGGGCCACCTAACGGTTTAACGGCTTGATGCACGTGCTAAGTGTAGTCATTTTTATTTTTCTAGGTTAGATTTGCTCGAGTACTAGCAAATAATAAGTTTGGGGGTATTTGATAGACACATTTTTTGTCCGAATTGTCCTCAGTGTCTCTATTGTTAGTGCTTGATTTTGTACTTATTATGGTGTTTTTATGTTTGTGTAGGTGTTTTTGGGAAATAAACATTTTTGGAATATTCGGCTCGAAAAGGTGATTTTGGCACCAGGAGGACACTTGATATTCGGACTCCCTCTTTGGATAAGGGGCAACCTAATTTCTATGGGGCATCCCAGTGCTACTTGCACCCCACACCTGGATAGGGAGACGCCACTTTTTCTTCACGAAAACAGAAAAGTGGCGGGAATTTATCAGTTCAAATATCTATTCGGCGTAACTTCTGGCAGAGAATTTGGAAGGGATTTATTGATATTCAATGACCGGATTTAATTGATATCACCCTGTTTCGATTAAACAGGGACGGTAATGTGTTTTGTTTCGTCAAGAAAGGGCTAGATTATCGGCTTGAGATCAAACGTGTGTTGGAGTGATTCTAGAGATTCTTGTTTAGATATTTGGAGTATTTGCGCAGAGTTTAAATCTTTCTGGATTACGTATTCAACATGTTCAGCCTGAGTAACAGGGTCCACAAGAATATCGGGTTTTCAATTATGTTTTCCGGTGTTTGTTGTGATATATACGGTGGATGGACTGAGTATTTATCTAACTGAACGTGAACATTACATGTTGGGTGTGTGTCGACATCAGCTGACACTTAAAGAAGGAATAAAATCTTCGCAGAGAAGGAAATTATCCCGTGGAGAATAAAAAAAATAATAGAGAAGATACGGGAATTAAACTCGAGTTATGTTGATCCTATGAGTATATATAGCGTGCTGGGGACTCAGAGAAGACTTATGGAGAGTTAGGGGTGAAAATAGAGGTGATTGGTGAGCTGCAGAGAAGAATTTAGAGGTTGCAGAGTCGTTTCTGCTGCTGCTGCACCTCAAGAACACGAAGAACATCAGACCGCAGAAGACAGTCGTTTTGCTACAGTGCCAGCGACACATCATATTTATGTTCTCTGTAACAGTTCGGTTTGTAAAAAATATAATTGTTACAAACCCGGTTTTCAATATTTTTTCCATTTTCACCTCTTGTAAAAACTTTTGAGTAATGAAAAATTATTCTGAGTGTGTTTCCAATATGCGGAGCTAGACCCCAACACTGAGATGACGGAGGAAGAATTTCATACATGGGTAAAATTATTTAATTCTTTTAATACTTTTGCATTAATTTTAATTGAAATATGATTTGAATTAATTGGTTGTCATTTAATTTGATGAGGTATACTTAGCTTAAATGTTTTGATACATCATGCTTAGGATTTACAACTAATCTTTTGAGAATCTACCTTGGAAAAATCAGAGTCCATGTTAATTTTATTTATTGAGATTTAATTTTTGAGAATAAATAAATTGAACCCTATGTTATGAATTCGACGAAATCCTAGTCCCAGTAACTCTCTTCATCCTGTGACAATATTTTGTATATATTTTTCTTTTATTTTAGTTTGGTAATCTTTAAAATCAATCCCAACAAATTCCGAGTGAACGACAAATCTATTTACCACTATACAAAATAACATCAATTTTTTGATTAGATCGACATCAATATATTGTCTTTGTGACTCAGAAATATTGACTGCAAAATCTAAACCCAACTACTTTCGTAGTTATATTTTTAGATAGATCTCGGACCCGACAAAGGAGTTTATTGGTTAAACGAAATAGCCTTTGTCAAACTCATATCACGTTGTTTCGAAAGAGTTGTTACCGAACAGATTTGTTGTTCCTTCACTGTTTGGAATACGAACGAAAGGAATTGTTCCAAGTGCATGACTTATTACAAGTTGGAGGCTCATGGATACTTAGGGAACTAGCTGAACTATAGGTTTAGTTTCTTGGTCTCAACTATACGAAGTTGGTCTAATTTTGCATAGCGGCTTAATTCTGAGAGTATTCAATTCTGGACTAGGTCCCGGGGGTTTTATGCATTTGCGGTTTCCTCGTTAACAAAATCTTGCTGTATCATTTACTTTTATTTTCCGCAATTATAATTGTCTTATTATAATTTAAAGTAAATTACACAAACATTAATTCCTAATTACTTGATAGCAATCCTATAGTGTTTGGTTAAGTCCGAACCTATTATCAAGTGATCATACTTCGTTGTTGTATTGTCTCGATCTTTAATCCATAGTCAATTACACAAGTTATCTTGTTGTCGTATTGTCTCGTTCTCGTATCCATAGACGATCACACTAAGTGTAAACCGATTAGTTGTATTGTCTCGAATCAGTCCATAGACAATCACTTTTGGATAAAGGACTTATAGGTGGAAAAGTTTTAGATTGAGGTATATTTGGGTACCCTCATATTTTCACAAACTGTAATGTATCTAGACATGGGTTTTACCTCTTAACTCCCATTTCAATCATTGAAACATTCTTAGAAGACGACAATGGATGTCTCACACACACCATTAGCTAATAAGAAATTTTCAAGTGATCGAATGATCAGTACGAAACTTTCCAAGTCGACATCAAATGACTGTCTCACACAAATCATGTAAGATGTTTCAAGGCAATTTCCACATGATCATCTTTTGACATAAAGTCAATATTAATGATGGATGTAGCTAAGACAAAAAGCTACCAACACGTATTTTTAGAAATAGATAAGCGAGTTATACTTAGATCGAAATATCAAATGTGTATGATACGAAAGACTATATCGTATACGAATTTTGTCTCAATAGGTGACAAGTAAGAATATAATATATAGACTTCTGAGAATAGATAAGTTTTAGTCTCCACATAACTTTTGTTGATGAAGTTCCTCCGAGTTCTTCAGTAGATCTTCGTCTTCAATTGTAAGTGCCGTGAAGTATAAAGATTAACTACACATTCTATCATAGTCCGGAACTCCTATACGTAGACTAGAAATCAAGACTTACAGTTTTGGAAACTAAACTTGACAAACAAGCTTGAGATAGAAACGCTTGCGAGTTCGACCGAGCAGTGCTCTAACAATCTCCCCTTTTGTCCATTTTAGTGACAAAACTGAAAAAACGGGGGTCTAACAACCTCACCCAATATTTCGCTTAGCAATTTGTATGGACAAACTCCAATATACTTTCTAGAGAATCAACTAGACATTTAGACTCAATCAATAGAAAAATATATGAAAGAGTTTATATCTCAATCTCTGGATTTGATCTATACTCAAGCAAATAGAAATCAACGAGTCTTTATCAAAGAGAGATAACTTGGATGGTACCAATGACCAATATCCAAGTATCAATCAATTTAAATCAACAACCAAAAGGTCGGATATTCTCATTGATTGAACAACGCACAACCTGTATTATTTCAATTATATAAACAAATATAATGCGGAAAAGAAATAACACAGACACCAGAATTTTGTTAATGAGGAAACCGCAAATGCAGAAAAACTCCGGGACCTAGTCCAGATTGAACACACACTGTATTAATCCGCTACATACACTAGCCTACTCCAAACTAATTTCGGTCTGGACTGTAATTGAACCCAAACCAATCTCACACTGATCCAAGGTACAGTTATGCTCCTACGTCTCTGATCCCAGCAGGATGCTACATACTTGATTCCCTTAACTGATCTCACCCACAACTAAGAGTTTCTACGACCCAAATTCGAAAACTTTAATAAGCAAATATGTATCACACAGAAAAGTCTATGATAATAGATAAATATGTCTCCCACGAATATACCTATGAGTTTTGTTCCGTCTTTTGATAAATCAAGGTGAACAGGAACCAATTGATAATCCAGACTTATATTCCCGAAGAACAGCCTAGTATTATCAATCACCTCACAATAGTCTTAATCGACGCAGCGAAAAAAGATATCGTGGAATCACAAACGATGAGACGAAGATGTTTGTGATTACTTTTTATCTTGCCTATCGGAGATAGAAATCTCAAGCCAATTATTACAATTGTACTCGTACGATAGAAACAGCAAGATCAGATCTTACAACTACAAGAAAAGTAGTATCGGTCTGGCTTCACAATCCCAATGAAGTCTTTAAGTCGTTAACCTGTTTTAGAAGAAAAAACCAAAGGTTAAAGGAGAATCGACTCTAGCTTAGCACAACTAGTATCACACATAATGTGTGGGGATTAGGTTTCCCAGTTGCTAGAATTCTCCCTTATATAGTCTTTCAAATCAGGGTTTGCAATCAATGTTAGCTTAGTAACAAAGCATTCAATATTCACCGTTAGATTAAAACCTGATTATATTCAAGATAATATTTATCAACTGTTAGATCGAAAACATAGCTTGTTATACACAAATGAAATGCACGTTCCTGGACTTGTGTAACCGTACCCAAACTTGTACATTAGTTGGTTCAACAATAGTTAACCAAATGGTTAGCCATATGATCACTTTCATATCAACCATATTCTTCTTCACCATAACTAGTTCAAAGGACTCAAATGAACTAGTTAGAGAGTTGTTAAATTGCAAGGATATCTTATGTACTACACAAGACACAATTGAAGCAAAAATGATTTGATTCACATGAATCGGTTCATGAACTCTATATCCACGGTTTGCAATTGCATTCCTTAGTTTATAAAGATAAGTTCACTAAACATCGTTTTTAGACATAACCTAATCAAGTTCGCGGACTGGGTTCGCGTACTTAAGTTCTCGGATGGAGTTTACAAACTCCAGCAGAAATTCTCGGGTTTGAGAACTTTGCCAGTTCGCGGACTGGGTTAGCGGACTTAGCTCACGCGCTACTCTGGTTCACTTGATCAACAAAGTTCGCAAACTTCAGTTCAAGCAATAAGGACTTATACATATATGTGTTTCCACAACAATGCTCATATCCTCCAAATGGTTATATAGTCTAAACTCTCATTTCAATCATTGAAACATTCTCAGAGGACGTTATATAGCTGTATTCACAAACCATTTCTCGTCAGAGCAATTTTCAAAGTGATTGAAACATAACATGACTTTCGTCACTAGGTAAAGATGAACTTGGCTAAAGCGAAAGCTTTACCAACACATATTTCGAGAAATAGATAGGTGAGGTAAACTCCGCTCGAAATACCAAATGTGTATAATCTAAGTCTATATAGCAAAACGACTTTTGTCTCAAGATAGGAGATAAATATACTTTTGAGTGATAGATAAGTTCAAGTCTCCACATACCTTTTAGTCGATGAAGATCCACCAGTTCCTTGTGTAGTCCTTCGTCTTGTATAATGATTTCCATGGAGTTCTTGAGCTCAACTACACTTTCTATCCTAGTCCGAGACCTTAGCTATAGTAGACTAGAAATCAAAACTTATAGTTTTGATCACTAACATTGACAAACATGCTTGAGATAGCAACGCATGCGAGTTCGACCGATCAATGCTCTAATAAAAACTATTAATACATATGGATTACAAAATAAATAAGACTTTGTAGATTCTCATCTATCATGCTTGATTTCCTGGGTTCTTAATTCAACAATACATGAATTCTTTGCCGCTTCAAGTATTCTAGTAACTCTAAATGTGTTCGACCCAGCATCATTTTTGTTGAACATCCGTAACTATAACAATAATCAACAAGATTGTTTTCATATTGTTACACAATGTCATAGAATTATTACACATCATCAAATTTCAATTGTACCACAACTTTGACAACAATACTATGGTGATATGTATCACTCCCCTTAGTCAATACTTCATCTCACAATGAAAACCACTTCCCCTTACATAATGATCCGTACACCATATGTATGTAATGTGAACTACAAAATAATTCTCCCCCCTTTTGTCAATATAAATTGGCAAAGGTACGAAAATTAGCGGGATCATAATGAAATTCTCATAGAGACACTTCATGACTAAAAGAGAACATATCAACTTTGTTTCGATGATTTCACATAGTCGAAACTTAGTGTATTCACCAAGGAGTTAATAAATGTACAAGATAACTCCTTCAATATTCCACAACCGCACTCCCCACAAAGATTTGGCAATTAAGCACAAGTTTAATTAAGAACTCTCCCCCATAAAATGTCATTCCCAAAAGGAACAACAAGAGCGACCATACTTTTACAAGAAAAGAAGGATTTCTTTGGACATTAAAAAAATCACATGAAACATGAATTTGTATCCAGAAAACTCGAATAAATTAATCCATAAGATAAACTCATAGATTAATTCAATCGGAAATGCTCATCATAATAAAAACTTATGGAGCAATACAGTACTTTCACATAAAGTGGATCAGGGAAAGATGTTTTCCTGAAGAAGTTTTAACGAGGCAATTAACTTAGACTAATCGGTCATTGAAGACCCTATTTCATGTGATGAACTACATGTAAAGTACGAGATAACATGTGAAGTACTACATGTGAAGAGTTGTACCAAGATTTTGTCACACTGGGTTTTTCCTTGTCAAAGTTTTAAAGAGGCAATTGATTTTGACACAAGTCATCAAGGAGAGGGCGACATTTGAATAACTACATTCGAAACACTATATATGAAATTCTATTGGACTGCACAAAGGGAGTGTTGTAGGGCCTATACCCCATAGATACGCGACCCAACTAGATACCTAGGGTTTACCTTTCCATGTATATATAGGATATTTGTATCCATGTAACTCTACTACTGTGATGAATAATAAACTCTCTACCTCTTTCTGTTTTTCTTTGATTCCACACAACAAATTACCCTTATGCAAATATTATCTGAACGGCAGAAAATACGCTTTCTAATTAAGTTAGTGTAAGGGCTGGTTGAATAGCTAATTGATGATTAGTGTAAGATTAAATCAATAAGTTGTTTTTTTTTTTAAAAAATTATTAAGAGAGAAGAAGGATAATAAGAGTTTTGGAAAAAGAAAAAAAAAATTAATCCAAACCTTCAAACTACTCAGGCATACTTCAAATTTAGTCTTTTGTTGCTTGAATTGAACAAAATTTCCTGAAAATGAGAAATTTTATAGCCTTATTTGGGCCATCCAAAACAAGTTCGGCTACAAGATCTAAAGAACATGTAGCCGAACTAATCTGCAAATGTGGTTTGACTAATATTTCTGAAAGCACAAGTAGTCGAACTTAGTTTTAATGGAGTTTTCGTTTTGTTCGTCTATCAGATTTCCTGGACATGAAACAGAACTTTTATCATGGGTTATGCAAAGGAATGTTCAGCTTAGTTGAGTCCACCATTTTTGTAGCCGAACTTTCAGTTCAAAAGAGGAAAACATGAGTTTGGTTAATAGAAAGCATTGCGATGTAATCGAACTCAATATATAGGTTTTCTGAGAAAAGTTCGGTTAGGATAAAGAGATTGCGACATAATCGAACTCAACATATAGGTTCTCAAAGAAAAGTTCAGTTAGGGAAAAAAATTGCGATGTAATAGAATTCAGCATATAGGTTTTCAAAAAAGAAATCGGTTAGGAGAGAAAAAATTCACTTGATCGAACTCAGCATATTTTTCTTCCGGACTAAAGTTTGGTTAAGAGAAAAAAAATATTGACTTGATCGAACACAATGCTGTACCTAAATCAAAATTTCGACCTAACTTTTTCATTTTTTGCTTTCTCATACAATGGAAAAATGAAGAAAAAAATTTAGAAACAAATTTAGAGAAAAATTTAAAACTAAAAAGCTGAAAAATGAAAAAAGAGTAATTAATAAAAATAATGGCGGGCCTAATAGCTTAATGGTCCCAAAAAAAAAAAACCATGATGCCAAAAAAAAATTGTTCATAACAAGAGTTTGGTTCCCCATAACAGGATTTCTAGCTCTGCCGCTGCTGACCCCGAATCCAGCATGAAAGAAAATAAATTTGGGATTACAATGTTGTTGTGGATCTTGTGATGGGAGCCATCCGCAATTTGGTAGTCCACAAAACAAAAAATGGAATTGGCAGGAATTTGACATTCCCTCAGAAGTTCTCCTTGAATTTTATCTGGGTAGCACACACCAGGTTAACTTCACATGATTTGGGAAATTTTGAGTTACGTAGACGTTGGGTCAGGATTTCAAGTTGCATGTTACAAATTACGGGCATAAAATAAATTTTCAGTCATGTTCAAGATTGTTTGGCTATGAGCCTATAGTACATGTAACATGTCGTGTCTACTTCATATGCTCCGGCTAGACTACTGCATTACAAAGTTCCGGTGCAGGGATTGGAGCTAAAGGATGGTTCAATAAAGAATAAAAAATAAAAACATAAGAGAGCACCATAACAAAGCAAGCCTTCCGACTCCCTTCCAAGATATTGATTACCGCAACTATCATATCGAGTCTATCGACTATAATACGAACCGTTATCTTCTAACTCATGATCACATTCGTAAGCCAAGTTTATCAACCTACATTGGTTACCACCAGTTCTCCGTTCACTGAAATTGTAAGCTAGGATTCTATTTCTGCTGTCAACCCAAAACAAAACATCATTATGGAAAACTAAATTATTATACACAGGGAATCGCCAAGTGACATCTTGTGGGCATAAATTTTCACGTATCTTCCATTCATTAAGTTCAGATTCAGTGTTAAATTTGTTCGTCAACGGATTTCCAAACTTCGGAACACGCACAACCTTGTAACAACTTGCGGAATCCTGCCTTGATGAAGACCCATACTCACACATGAAAATGCACTGGCTATGAAGGTGGAGGAAGTGATGCCCAATTCCCAGTTATTACATTGCAAACATAATATGTCTCCTGGAAATATACGCTCCTTATTGTCGTACATATAAGCAGGCCATTACTTGAACCTAAAAGGCATAGCTGTGTAGTTTTTAGCCGATAATGCCAATCTAGTTTCGGATCTAAGAACTTCATATAGAACCATCGTGACCAAAAACCAATTGTGAATAAAAATCAATAGAGGAAGCAGTACTTGCAGACGTTTTTGCCACGGTGTTATCCGGAAGGTGATGTGTCGGAAAACCAATGCCGCAGTTTAGGGTCAAGGGAGAGTTTTTCTTAATCCGTTGAGTTGAACCCACTTATGCATGAATAATGGGTTAGATAGAAGTGAATGACATGCTTTTGAAACACATTTGAACTTAAAGATCAATTTCAGGGGAAGATAAAGAAATATTTCAAACCAGACAATATCTGCTACATCCATATTTGTGTTCGACAAGTCGTGTTGTTTTTGATGCGA